>NC_081553.1:7942618-7945118 GCF_963082655.1 Stomoxys calcitrans
CATCAAGAGCATCTGGCTGCTCAATATCTATACCGTCGATAGATATCGACGATTGAAGTGGGTCAGTGAATCGCTTGTGATACACGAAACAGTATTGCGAACAATGGCGAACAACTCCAGGGAGACCGTCTTATCCATAATGCGCCTCCTGTTCATAATTTCTTGAGTACCGGGCCTATGGTCGAATGAATACGAATGACACAGACTACTATCATCGGCAAATGTGTAGACTGGATTCGAAGTCTGACCAATAGATCGTCAATGAAAATAAGAACAAGTAAAAAGGCGTTAAGTTCGGCCGGGCCGAACTTTGGATACCCACCACCTCGGGTATATATGTAAACCACCTTTCATTCCGAATCTCGACCGATGTGGACCAAATTTACGAAGTAAGTCGAAGGGTTTGACATAACTCACTGTCCCAAATTTCAGCAAAATCGGATAATAAATGTGGTTTTTATGGTCCTAAGACCCTAAATCAATATTTCGGTCTATATGGCAGCTATATCCAAATCTGGACCGATCTGGGCCAAATTGACGAAGAATGTCGAAGAGTCTAACACATCTCACTGTGCCAAATTTCAGCAAAATCGGATAATAAATGTGGCTTTTATGGGCCTAAGACCCTAAATCGGAGGATTGGTCTATATGGCAGCTATATCCAAATCTGGACCGATCTGGGCCAAATTGACGAAGAATGTCGAAGAGTCTAACACATCTCACTGTCCCAAATTTCAGCAAAATCGGATAAAAAATGTGGCTTTTATGGGCTTAAGACCCTAAATCGGAGGATCGGTCTATATGGCAGCTATATCCAAATCTGGACCGATCTGAGCCAAATTGACGAAGACTGTCGAAGGGCCTTACACAACTCACTGTCCCAAATTTAAGCAAAATCGGATAATAAATGTGGCTTTTATGGGCCTACGACCCTAAATCGGCGGATCGGTCTATATGGGGGCTATATCAAGATATAGTCCGGTTTAGCCCATCTTCGAACTTAACCTGATTATGGACAAAAAAAAGAGTCTGTGCAAAGTTTCAGCTCAATATCTCTATTTTTGAAGACTATATCGTGATTTCACAGACAGACGGACGGACATGTCTAGATCGTCTTAGATTTTTATGCTGATCAAGAATTTATCGGGTCGGAAATGAATATTTCGATGTGTTGCAAAAGGAATGACAAAATGAATATACCCCCATCATTCGGTGGTGGGTATAAAAAGGGAAGGGCAAAGGGAAAGGACAGAACCTTATGGCACACCTGCGGTCAATGTATACTCATCTGATGAGAACCCATCTACCACAACTCGTATAGTGCGATCTCTGAGAATGCTCGATATAAATCGAACGAAGTTATTACCGACACCAAAAGCGACAAGCTTTGTTAAAAGTGCTCCGTGCCAGACCCTATCAAATGCCTTGGAGATATCCAGAGCCACGACCTTACTCGCACCAAACTAGTGGATAGAGCGACTCCATTGTTCCGACAAAAATGCCATTAGGTCTCCCTTAGAGCGATTTCTGCGGAACCCATACTGTCTGTCGCTAAGAAGGCCATTGGACTCTAAGTATCTGACAAGATGATGGTTAACCATACTCTCCATAACCTTGGAGAGAGCGGAGCATATCGCAATTGGCCGGAAATTCGCAGGGTTGTTCGCCCCACCCTTCTTGGGGATGGGCTGAACGTTCGCAACCTTCCAACGCGCTGGGAAAACACCCGCACGGTAAGCAAGGTTGTAAAGGTTGCGTAGCGGACGAGCAAGCGTCGAAGAACACTTACAAAGGACAAGTGTAGATATACCGTCCGGGCCTGGAGATTTATTAACGTCGAGATCAGCAAGGACCCTTTTAACTCCACGTGTTTGAAAGAATATCTGAGGCATCGAACTAGGTCACTATCAATCACTCTTCTGGCCAAACTTAATGCGCTTTTGTTTGTTTAAAATTTCTTTAATCTATTTATCAATGAAATTTATGATCGTAAATGCCTCATATGGAAAATTGGTTTAAAAGTTTGTCACTTTAAGACCCTTTAATGTTTTTGCAACGTTAATGCGTAGAGATTATATAGTTGACTGTGTTGGTGTGCGTTTTAAGCAGGATATGAGAGCTCTTTAATGTTGTTAATCAACTCAAGTGTCTATTTGAGCTGATGTTTGTGCCTGCCGATTGTGTGTGCGTGTGCATGTGTGTGTGTGAGGGAGTGTGTAGGCTTGAGTGTGAGTGTGTTTAAATATTGCATTGAATGAGTGTTTTTTAATTTAAACTGACACTGCGTCTCATTACATTGTTATTAATTTACTTAATTTGTTGCTATTTGTAGACCTCTTTGTCATCTTTTCGTTGTTTTTGTAGTTGTTGTACAATTTCAGCCTTTATTAAATTGTTAAGGCATAGCATTGATGTAGGAGTGTTCGTGCACAAGTATAACTCTTTAGACGCTCACATGCAGATGCATCCCTGCGGCCCACCATTGTTTTAGCATGACGTG
>NC_081553.1:7950118-8022618 GCF_963082655.1 Stomoxys calcitrans
AGTTTGTGTTGCTTCTGCTGCTGTTTGCTTGTTGCTGTGTTCGATGCTTCCCTTGCCGGAGTTGATTGACCCAACGTTGATGTTGTGCTCTGAAGGTGTTGGTGAGGCTGCTGTAGTTGTTGTTGGTATTTGTGATGTTTTACATGTGTTCTTCGGCTTATGCCTGTTTGATTGTTTGTTTGTTTGCCAACACTTTGGGGATTATTGATGGTCGTTTGGCTGGAAATGAAGTGTTGCTGGACCACTTAAATCATGCTCATGTGACATAGGAATCATTTCGCTCTTTTGTTCCATGATTTAAGGTGTGTACAAATTTAAATTGATCTCTTACTTGTGAGGGTTCATTTGCTATTTAGGAAATTTGCAACGAAAGGCCTAAAAATTTTATATTTCTGTTGTGCCTCTGGCAAATTTTTTGTAAACCACAATTAAGAGATTTCTAAGTAATGAGTTTGGAACACTGTGCGCTGTACCATAGTGTTTAGAAAATAATAAAGTCTTTTTGGAAATATTTAACACAGATAATATATTTTTAAGGGTTTAAGGTAAGGGTGAACACGTTTACAAGTTCTGGATAGTCCTTATGTTTGTCCCTTCATCTGTTTACCCCTATTTTAGTTCCTCTGTTTGTATATTTATTCAGTAGATTTGCTATCTTTTGTTGATAATGGTGTAAAAATAAACATATTCCATATTCTACCGGTTTATCTTTATGTTCTTTTTGCGGTGGGGTGTTCTTTTCCGTGGTTGACCCCAAATTTTAATTTCTGATTTATGTTTATGGGTTAGTAAATACAGTACTTCGCAAAAATCGGTCCTCCCATCTCTGATATATCTCAGATATAGTGAAAACTACTGAGGATCCTTCATCTTCAGTAAAGTTTACATAAATGGTAGGTTTATTTGAAAAATTTCGTTTATAGAGCTGTGAAATAAGCCAACTTTAACACTGCATTAAGTTTCTGTGAATAATGGTGTAAATGTAAACGAGAAAAAAGGCCGGACCGAACTTTAGATACCAACCAACTCGGTGGGATACTCTCTGGAGAAAAATGCATCATTTATGAACCCATTGCTGCTATATTTAAATATGGTCCGATTTGGACCAAACTCGGCACGGACGTCTAGTGGTCTAATAAATGCAATTCATTGTTCCAATAGAATATTGGTCAATACGGCAGCTATATCAAAATATAGACCGAACTCAACCATATATGGCACTGATGTCGAAAGGTCTAACATAGCACACAAAACAAAATTTCAGCAAAGTCGGATAATAAGTTCGCATTTAATGGGCCCAAGACCTTAAAAACGGAAGATTGGTCTATATGGCAGCTATATTCAAATATAGACCAATGAATATTGAATGTGGACGTTGTTGGGCCTAACACAGTTCGCTGTGTCACATTTCAGCGAAATCGGGTAATAAACGCTGCTTTCATGGGTCGAAGGACTAAAATCGGGAAATGGGTATATATGACAACTATATCCACCTACAGACCTATCTGAACCTTATAGGGAACGGCTGTCAGAAAGCCTAAAATAGGTCCTTGTACAAAATTTCAGCTAAATGGGGTAATAAATGCACCTGTTATGGGCCCAAGACCACAGTTCGGGGTATCAGTCTATACGGCAGGTAATAAACGCTGCTTTTATGGGTCGAAGGACTAAAATCGGGAGATCGGTATATATGGCAGCTATATCCACCTACAGACCTATCTGAACCTTATAGGGAACGGCTGTCAGAAAGCCTAAAATTGGTCCTTGCGCCAAATTTCAGCTAAATGGGGTAATAAATTTGTTTGGGACCTAAGACTTCAATTCGGGGGATCAGTCTATATGGCAGCTATATCCAAATATAGCCCGATTTTTACCATATTACCAGTACGGGCATGCCTAACACAAAAGGTTGCAAAAGGTTCAGCGAAATCGGATAATAAATGTGGCTTTAAGGGGCCTAAAACCTTTAATCGGAAAATCGGTATATATGGGGGCTTTATCAAGATAAAGTCCGATATAGCCGTTCTTCGAACTTAACCTGCCTATGAACAAAATAAGAATCTGGATAAAGTTTCAGCTAATTATCTTCTTTTTTAAAGCCTGTAGTGTGATTTCAATAGACAGACCGACTGACTGGTAGACGGACGGACGGTCATGGCTAGCTCGTCTTAGATTTTTACGCTGATCAAGAATATATATATACATATATATTTAAAAGGGTCGGATATGGATATTTTTTATTATTTTTAGATGCATTGCAAACGGAGTGACAAAATACACCCACCGTCCTTCGGTGGTGGATATAAAAAATTAAAAAAAAATATATTTTTCATTGCTTCAGGTTTGGATTAACTTAAAACCCGTGGCTATTTTCTCCAAATTTCTTCCTTAAACATTTTTTTATACCCTCCAAGGAAGAAGGGGGCATACTAATTTCGTCATTCTGTTTGTAACACCTCGAAATATGCGTCTAGGACCCCAGGAAGTATATATATTCTTGATCGTCGTGACATTTTAAGTCGAACTAGCCATGTCCGTCCGTCCGCCTGTCTGTCGAAAGCACGCTAACTTTTGAAGCAGTAGAGCTAGTCGCTTGAAATTTTGCACAAATACTTCTTATTAGTGCAGGTCGGTTGGGATTGTAAATGGGCTATATCGGTCCATGTTGTGATATAGCTGCCATATAAGCCGATCTTGGGTCTTGACTTCTTGAGTCTCTAGAGGGCGCAATTTTCGTCCGATTTGACGATTTGATTTGCAGAAAGTGTTTTGATGTCACTTCCAACAACTGTTCTAAGTATGGTTCAAATCGGTCCATAACCTGATATAGCTGTCATATAAACCGATCTTGGGTCTTGACTTCTTGAGCTTTTAGAAAGCGGAATTCTTATCCCATTTGACTGAAATTTTGTTTTGATATCATTTCCAACAAGTGTACGAAGTATGGTTAAAATAGGTCCATAACCTGATATAGCTGCTATATGAACCGATCATGGGTCTTGACTTCTTGAGCTTTTAGAAGGCGCAATTGCTATCCGATTTGGCTGTTATTTTGCACGTGGTGTTTTGGTATCACTTCCAATATTTATGCGAATTATGGTCCAAATCGGTCCACACCCTAATATAGCTGCCATATAAACCGATCTGGGATCTTGAGTTCTTGAGCTTCTAGAGAGCGCAATTCTCATCCGACTTGGCACAAATTTTGTACAACGGCTTCTCCCATGGCCTTCAACATACGTGTGCAATATGGTCTGAATCGATCTATAGCTTGACTCAGCTCCCATATAAACCGATCCCGATTTTGCTTCTTGAGACCCGAATCGGACTATAACTTGATATAGCTCCTCCTCCTCCGTCCATATTAATTATTATTTGTTTGCCTAAAAAGAGATACTGCGCAAAGAACTCGACAGATGCGATCCATGGTGGAGGGTAAATAAGATTCGGCCCAGCCGAACTTAGCACGCTATTACTTGTTTTCAATTACCTAGCACTTTGTCTTTACAGATTTTAGTCCTTTTGGCTCTTTAATAAACTCTTGTGTTATTGCTGCACTAAGAAAAATCCTTTTCTGGCTGCTTTCTTCTACCAACCCTAATATCATTGAAGATTTAATCTCAAGCAAAAAGAAATCACCGAAAATTAGATTTTTTAATTTTTTTTTGCACTTGCTGCAGTTTCTTGCAAAGTGAAAGCAAAGCAAATGATTACTGCCTCAATGTTGTGCTCTGACGTCTCCAACAACAGCCAAGAGGAATTGGGGTAATTAGTGCGATTATCTCAGCGAACTAAATTGGCGTGTCAAGCAAACTGCAACAACGCCATTGTCACCTATCAACCTCAAACTCCAACTCCCCAGAGCTTGATACACCGTTTGCCACTTTACTCCATTTTCATTTTGCTTTTGGCATTTAGTTTTTCGTAAGACCAGTTTCAATTATTTGAGAATTATGAAGAAAAAAGATTTGAGACATGACAAACATTTCGTCGTTGGATTTAATGATAAAATACAGACTTAGAACTTGCAAAAGTTTTATAAGACATAACAATAACAACAAACGATAACAAATCCCTCAAACGGGATACTAAAAACAATGGATTGAAATAAGAAAAAAAAAAACTAAAATACGGCAAAGAAAATCAGTTGCAATGGTATAGCCAACGACCCACAAGGGGGATGCTCAACAAATAACAATTTAAGATAAATCACGTCTTGCAAAATGAGTCAAATAAATAAAAAAACCAAAAAAAAAAACGTATCGTTGGCAATTGCAACATCAGCAACAGCGAAGAAGATTTTGGTAGAATTTTATTTTTCTTTATTCACACTCGGCAAAAATATCAGACCAAACCCGGTTAAGGTTTGTTCTCTGTGGCTTATGATGAATATTTTGAATGTTGCGTATACGCCGGATGGTGCTACAGTTGTGCATAAGCCAAGACCAGAGCCTTC
Organism: Stomoxys calcitrans; assembly: GCF_963082655.1. Taxonomy (NCBI): domain Eukaryota; kingdom Metazoa; phylum Arthropoda; class Insecta; order Diptera; family Muscidae; genus Stomoxys; species Stomoxys calcitrans. Next base: position 7,954,575 of record NC_081553.1, read on the forward strand.
AATGATCATGAGTGTTATAGCAAATAATAAACCAATTTCAATATAAAACAAGTAAGAGCGTGCTAAGTTCGGCCGGGCCTAATTTTAAGTTCTTTGCCAGGCATCTCTTTATGTGCAAAATGATGAGAATTGCGCCCTATATGGGCTCAAGAAGTAAACTAAGGCCAGCTGTTGAAAGTCAATTTTACCTAAATCGGATAAAATTTGCGCCGTCTAGAGGCTCAAGAAGTCAAGATACGAAATCGGTTTCTATGGCAGCTATATCAGGTTATGAACCGATTTGGACTATAATTAGCGCAGTTGCTGATCCGTTTGATATGGCTTACATGTTGGCTGATATATTTGCAGGAAACTTTTCCCTGCCGGATAGCAATCGCTTTGATCGAAAATGTACCTGGCGTCATGCCCCAGATATTTTTTCGAACTCGTGGGGTTAAAAGGGTTTTTGAGAATTTAGACGTTAATAAATCCCCGGGCTTGGATGGCATATCAACATTTGTCTTGCGCAAGTATTCTTCGACGTTTGCTCGTTCGTTATGCAACTCTTTCAATCTTGCCTACCGAGCAGGAGTCTTCCCGGCGCTTTGGAAAGTTTGCGAATGTTCAGCCAATACCTAAAAAGGGTGAGGCGAGCAACCCAATTGCGATATGCTCCGCTCTCTCCATGGTTATGGAGAGCAAGGTTAATCATATTCAAGAGTAGAGTACGAATTTCATAAGTACCTGTGGGGCCGCCCCAGCCCCTAAACCCCTTAAAATAGGTTTATTTGACGATCATGACAATATGGGACTCAAATAAAAGGTATTCGGGAATAAATTACGAATATGCTCCGAAAGAAGAAATATGCTTTATAATTTGTTGTTATCGAGAGGGGGCGGACCCTCCCCGTTACCCCAAAAACACCACCCAAAATCACAAGTGGACTGATAAAGATCAATATGGATATCAAATGAAAGATATTGAAGAGTAGAATACGAAAATCGTATTAAAAATTGGGTCCAAGTACCCAGGAAGACGCCCTTACCCCAAAATGTCTAAAAACAGAAAAATTAGTCGTCCATACCAATATGGGGCTTAAATGAAAGGTATTCGGGAGTAGATTACGAATCTGGCATGCAAAATCAGATCGAAGTGTAGGGGGTCACCCCACAGCCCAAAACCTCCCCAAATGGGCATATGACCTATCATGACTATATGAGACTCGGTTTGTTTGTTTGTTCCGTAGAATCAAAAAAAGGGAAAAATGGGTTATATAATTTTTAGATATCGGGTGGTGGCTGACCCTCCCCCTACACCAAAAACGCCACCCAAGACCTAAAGGGGACTGATGGGTACAATATGGGTATCAAATGAAAGGTATTGGAGACTAGAAAATGAATATCGTATTATCGGGCCACCCCCACCCAAAAACTCCTTTAAACAGAAATATTCGACGTACCTATCAATATGGGACTCAAATGAAAATTATCCGGCAGTAGATTATAAATATGATCCAAGTAATGGGAGGTCGCTTCATTCCTAAATACCCCCAAATGGGCATATCAGCCGACCGTGGCTATATAGGATTCAAATAAAAGATATTTGGGGAGTAGATTAAAAATATGACATGGGGGCGTAAAGAACGAATTTGAGATCCATTTTCAGGGCAAAGTGCCGGTGCCCCAGCCCCAAAATACCCTCCCATTCATACTTACCGAACATGACAAAATGGGGTTCAAAGTGAAAGGATTTGGGAGTGGACACGAATTTGATATTCATATTTGAGTCGAAATGTTTCCCCTAAAAAACACTTCTCATTATCCTCATTTCAAAAATACCAGATCTCAGAGATTGGTAATGCGATTAGATTATCACCAAAAAAAAAAAAACATGGTTTCTATTGTTGGGGACGGGTGCCGCGGGAATAGCTCAAAACCCGCCAAAAGGATATATAGACCAATCACGAATATATAGAGCCATGTGTTTGGGGAGCCCACCCCTAAATACCTCTCTATTACATAAAAGCTATTTGGGGCGGAAATTTATATTCATTTTCGGGACAAAGACCCTGGGGTCCACTCCACCTTCAAACACAATTTATTTACCGATCATGCCATTATGCAACTCATACGAAATGTTTCTGAAAATAGAGCACGAATCTTAAATTTACTTTGATGGCCAAGTGACCACCCCCGAAATAACCCCTAAACCCGAAATATTTACCAATACAGTAATAGGGGGCTCAAAAGAATGGCATTTGAGAGTAGAGTAAAACTTTGCCTAGGAACCGAGTAGGGGCAAACTTTTCATACATCAATGAGTGCTTTCTGATTCAAGTTGATTTTATCAACGATAAGGGACCTTTTTTAAAGCCAAGTCCGTACAGTGTGCCGCAGTGCGAGACCTCTTTCGAGAGAGAATTTTTACATGACCATGCATGGTATGGTACCTCGCAAATGTCGCCAGCGTTAAGAGGGGATAACCACCGATTCCGCCAGGATTCGAACACAGGCGTTCAGTGCGGACATAGGCTACAGTAGCACGATATCCACATTCAGGGCGAGGTGTGTCCACCCTAAATAGATATGAGAGAGTTAAAGAAGGCGTAGCGGAGCGGGCCCTGTCCAGCTAGGATGTATATAAACACTACATTTCCCGTTTTGGACGATATTCAATAAAAAGTGTAGAGGGGTACCAGAACCCACTGTACCAAATTTAATCGAAATTGGATAAAAAACTACAAATTTATTGCCTCAAGACTTTTAGTCTGCAGATCGGTCTATATAGTGGCTATATGAGGTCAGAAGGTCAGGTTCATATACAAAGAATACGAAATCATCAAAAATTATTTGTAAAATGCTTTTATACCCAAGATATCTGAAAAATTATAAATACCCAGCTTTTGGGTAGAAATGGGTAAATACTCTGGTATTAACCCAATTTACCGGGTAAATACCTTTTGCGGTATTAACCCATCGCCCATCTCTAACCATAGCGATATTTAGATTTGACGAATTCATGAAGCTAAATATTTACAAATATTTTGTTTGTTTGTTTTCTTATTCTCACAAGTTTTGAGTGTAGTTTCTTTTGCAAAAATAATCTCATCTATCTTAACAATTTATGCACATAAGTAGCCAGCTACGTATACTGGTATGTGCGCTTAAGAAACACTAAAGTTATACAAGTACAAAAGATAAACGTAAACTGAAGAATAAAAAAAATTTTCCAAGAATAAACAAAATTAAAAGGAAATTTTATTTGGCTTTGTTGCAGATGTGACACGGATGGCGTGATAATAAAATATTTTAATAGAGAGGACAGAAAATACGCAAATTTAAATTGCGCCGTATAAAGTTTTGTATGTTCAACCTATGTAAAACAAATCACGCCGATTTGTTTTACCCTTTTGCAAACTACACTTCTACTTTACGTATGACAGTTGTCTCATGTTTGTTGTCGCTCGTTACATTTCTTTTGATTACTGCGATGCCATGGCAGAAAATGTGCCTTTGGGTCGTTGCTTGTGTGTGTGTGTGTGTGACTTGCGGAAAGTATGTTGCAACGAATGCAATATGAACGATTTTCATTTTAAAGTTGTTGGTTTGTTTGCCACATGTCGACTTGGCTCGCAAAGCTGTTTTCTCGAAAGCTGCGGCCTTTTTTTCTACAGTTACTTTGTCTCACTGTTTTCTTACTCTTCTCGGGTGGTTTTTCTTTTTCTTTTCTGATTTTTTTACACAACGTTATTGTCCTGCGTCGCAGCTGCTCACTTAGCACAAAATATTGTGACAACTTTTTTTTGCTTCTCTTGAGCGCTTACCGCGTGCCATCATAGCCTGAAAACTCAAGTAATAGTCCTTGTTTTCATTATTTGCGGTATTGTCTTACAAGTGTGCATGTGTGTGTCTGTGTAATTTTTATTGGACTTTTCAAAGTTAAAGCGCCATTATTGGTATAAGAAGATACGTTTTTTTGAACAAAGTTCTAAAAAAAGAGTACCACAATGAACCAGATATGATGAACAAATGCGGACAAGCAGAGAAATGAAATATGACACTATTTTTTTTTTTAGTAGCCAAAAAAAAAAAAAAACTATTGGTGATGATTTTAAACGGACGAAAGCTTTAACAAAGCTTGAAGATTTTTTTCTTTTTGAATTTCATATACTCAAAAATTGCAATCGGAAGTTTTGAACATAACTTTATTTTTAGGATTTTATTTTCGAAGGATTTTAGCAATGATTCCGAGCCAAAGAACCAAAACTTCAAAATAAGACGTTTTATTAATATTAAGTTGGTATATACTTACGGACATAGCCATTCGTTTTGAATTTTGATCGCTCGTTGATTTTTATTTACTTCACACAAGACTGCAAAATTATTATTTTTCGAAAAAAAAAACAAGTAAAAAGGCGTAAAGTTCGGCCGGGCCCAACTTTGGATACCCACCACCTGGGGAATATATGTAAACCACCTTTCATCAAAATCCAGTGAAAATTGCAAACCTTATGTCCCATGGCAGTTATATCGAAATAAGTTCCGATTTGGACCAAATACTAATAAGCACAAGTCATTGTTCAATTGTGTATAACAAAATTTTGGTAACCGATCTGAACCATATACGACATGGATGTCGAAAAGCCTAACATAAGTCAATGTGGCAAATTTCTGTTAAATCGGATTATAAATGCGTCTTTTTTGGGGCCAAGGCTTTAAATCGAGATATCGGTCTATATGACAGCTATATCCACATCTGGACCGATCTGGCCGAAATTTGCGAAGAATGTCGAGGGGCCTTACACAACTCACTGTCTCAAATTTCAGTAAAATCGGATAAAAAATGTGGCTCTATATGGCAGCTATATCCAAATCTGGACCGATCTGAACCAAATTGACGAAGGATGTCGAAGGGCCTAACATAACTCACTGTCTTAAATTTCAGTAAAATCGGATAATAAATGTGGCTTTTATGGACCTTAGACCCCTTGATCGGAGGATTGGCCTATATGGCAGCTATATCCAAATCTGGACCGATCGTGACCAAATTGACGAAGGATGTCGAAGGGCCTAATACAACTCACTGTCTCAAATTTCAATAAAATCGGATAAAAAATGTGGCTTTTATGGGCCTAAGACCCTAAATCAGCGGATCGGTCTAAATGGCAGCTATATCCAAATCTGGACCGATCTGAGCCAAATTTGCGAAGGATGTTGAAAGGCCTAGGACAACTCACTGTCTTAAATTTCAGCAAAATCGGATAATAAATGTGGCTTTTATGGGCCTACGACCCTAAATCGGAGGATCGGTCTATATGGCAGCTATATCCAAATCTGGACCGATCTAAGCCAAATTGACGAAGGATGTTGAGGGGCTAACATAACTCTCTGTCTTAAATTTTAGTAAAATCGGATAATAAATGTGGCTTTTATGGGCCCAAAACCTTAAATCGAGAGAACGTTCTAAATGGCAGCTATATCCAAATCTGGACCGATCTGGACCAAATTGACGAAGGATGTCGAGGGGCTTAACATAACTCACTGTCTTAAATTTCAGCAAAATCGGATAATAAATGTGGTTTTATGGGCCTACGACCCTAAATCGGAGGATCGGTCTATATGGCATCTATATCCACATCTGGACCGATCTGGGCGAAATTGACGAAGGATGTCGAAGGGACTAACATAACTCACTGTCTTAAATTTTAATAAAATCGGATAATAAATGTGGCTTTTATGGGCCTAAGGCCCTAAATCGGAGGATCGGTCTATATGGAAGCTATATCCACATCTGGACCGATCTGGATCAAATTGACGAAGGACGTCGAGGAGCCTAACACAACTCACTGTCTCAAATTTCAGCAAAATCGAATAATAAATGTGGCTTTTATGGGCCTAAGACCCTAAATCGGAGGATTGGTCTATATGGCAGCTATATCCACATCTGGACCGATCTGGATCAAATTGACGAAGGACGTCGAGGAGCCTATCATAACTCACTGTCCCAAATTTCAGCAAAATCGGATAATAAATGTGGCTTTTATGGGCCTAAGACCCTAAATCGGAGGATCGGTCTATATGGCAGCTATATCCAAATCTGGACCGATCTGGATCAAATTGACGAAGGACGTCGAAGAGCCTATCATAACTCACTGTTCCAAATTTCAGCAAAATCGAATAATAAATGTGACTTTTATGGGCCTAAGACCCTAAATCGGAGGATCGGTCTATATGGCAGCTATATCCAAATCTGGACCGATCTGAGCGAAATTGGCGAAGGATGTCGAAGGGCCTAACATAACTTACTGCCTTAAATTTTAGTAAAATTGGATAATAAATTTGGCTTTTATGGGCCTACGACTCTAAATTGGAGGATCGTTCTATATGGCAGCTATATCCACATCTGGACCGATCTAAGCCAAATTGACGAAGGATGTTGAGGGGCTACCATAACTCTCTGTCTTAAATTTTAGTAAAATCGGATAATAAATGTGGCTTTTATGGGCCTAAGGCCCTAAATCGGAGGATCGGTCTATATGGCAGCTATATCCACATCTGGACCGATCTGAGCCAAATTGACGAAGGATGTCGAGGGGCCTAACACAACCCACTATCCCAAATTTCAGCAAAATCGGATAATAAATGTGGTTTTTATGGGCCTAAGGCCCTAAATCGGAGGATCGGTCTATATGGCAGCTATATCCACATCTGGACCGATCTGGATCAAATTGACGAAGGACGTCGAGGAGCCTATCATAACTCACTGTCCCAAATTTCAGCAAAATCGGATAATAAATGTGGCTTTTATGGGCCTAAGACCCTAAATCGGAGGATCGGTCTATATGGCAGCTATATCCAAATCTGGACCGATCTAGGCGAAATTGACGAAGGATGTCGAAGTGCCTAACATAACTCACTGTCTTAAATTTTAGTAAAATCGGATAATAAATGTGGCTTTTATGGGCCTACGACTCTAAATTGGAGGATCGGTCTATATGGCAGCTATATCCACATCTGGACCGATCTGGGCCAATTTGACGAAGGACGTCGAGGAGCCTATCATAACTCACTGTCTTAAATTTCAGCAAAATCGGATAATAAATGTGGCTTTTATGGGCCCAAGACCCTAAATCTGAGGATCGTTCTATATGGCAGCAATATCTACATCTGGACCGATCTGGGGCAAATTGACGAAGGACGAAGGAGCCTATCATAACTCACTGTCCCAAATTTCAGCAAAATCGAATAATAAATGTGGCTATTATGGGCATAAGACCCTAAATCGGAAGATTGGTCTATATGGCAGCTATATCCAAATCTGGACCGATCTGGGCGAAATTGACGAAGGACATCGAGGAGCCTATCATAACTTACTGTCCCAAATTTCAGCAAAATCGGATAATAAATGTGGCTTTTATGGTCCTACGACCCTAAATTGAAGGATCGGTCTATATGGGGGCTATATCAAGATATAGTCCGATATAGCTCATCTTCGAACTTAACCTGCTTATGGACAAAAAAAGACTCTGTGCAAAATGTCAGCTCAATATCTCTATTTTTAAAGATTATAGTGTGATTTCAACAGACAGGGGGACAGACGGACCTTAGATTTTTACGCTGATCAAAAATATATATGCTTTATAGGGTCGGAAATGGATATTTCAATGTATTGCAAACGGAATGACAAAATGAATATACCCCCATCCTTCGGTGGTGGGTATAGAAAAAACAAGTAAGAGGGTGCTAAGTTCGGACGTATCTGTTTTTAGGCAAACAAAGTATAATGAATAAGTACCGAGGTATAGTTATAGTCCAATTCGGGGCTTAAGAAACAAAATCGGGAGATCGGTTTATATGGGAGCTGTATCAAGCTATTGATCAATTCTGACCATATTGCACACGTATGTTGAAGGCCATGGGGGGAGCCGTTGTGCAAAATTTGTGTCAAATCGTATGAAACTTGCGCTCTCTAGAGGCTCAAGAAGTTAAGATCTCAAATCGGTTTGTATGGCAGCTATATCAGTTTATGAACCGATTTGGACCATACTTTGCACAGTTGTTGGAAGTGATATCAAAACACTATGGGCAAAATTGCAGTCAAATGCTCAAGAATTCAAGACCCAAGATCGGTTTATATGGGAGCTATATCAGGTTATGAACCGATTTTGACCATACTTGGCACAGTTGTTGGATATCGTAACAAAACACGTCGTGCAAAATTTAATTTCAAAAGGATAAGAATTGCGCCCTCTAGAGGCTCAAGAAGTCAAGACCGGAGATCGGTTTATATGGCAGCTATATCAAAACATGGACCGATTTGGCCCATTTACAATCCCAACTGACCTACACTAATAAGAAGTATTTGTGCAAAATTTCAATCATCTAGCTTTACTCCTTCGAAAGTCAGCGTGCTTTCGACAGACAGACTGACGGACGGACGGATGGATGGACAGATGGACGGACATGGCTAGATCAACTTAGAATGACATGACGATCAAGAATATATATACTTTATGGGGTCTCAGACGCATATTTCGAGGTGTTACAAACAGAATGACGAAATTAGTATACCACCATCCTATGGTGGAGGATATAAAAAGACGTATTTCCTCTACAAGAGAGAGAGAGATAGAGGTTTCTTTCATTACTTTGATTACTGGCTATGTGTGTGTATGTCCATGACACTGCGCGGGTTGAAATCCGAATCCTCTTGTGACATCAACATAAACTCTATTGTGATCAAAAATATATGTCAAGTTTCAGGCCAATCGGACAGCACTTGGCACAGCACAGTGAGAAGTTTGCCCCTATTCCTAATGGAATGTTCATAGGCAAATTTGCATTTTGATTACAACATACAAACGAGGCTTGAGGGACGATGAAGTTTACACATTCTTAATACGGATAAGTTTTTCGAGAATTTTTCAATAAATAGTATCCTTCGTAAACTTCACTATTCTGCTATATTTTGATGTAATCTTTAAACATCTTCTTCAAAAATGTTTTTGTATTCTATTTTAGAATTAAATTAACAACCATTTCATTAATATTTTCTTTGAAGTCTGTAAACTTAAATGGTTTTATTACTTGAATAAAAAGACGATAGTACTTGTAAGGAAAGGAATGACAGAATGAATATTCCCTCATCCAAGGAGACGAATTCGCAGGCCAAATTCACCTTCTTGATTTCAGATTTTAGATGTTTACCATTATTCCATACTCCTAGTAATATATCCATTAATTTTTAATATTCATAATTTCAATGGTATGGAAATGCAAAGTCTAGCGTTGTTTGTGATTCCATCGAATATAGACACATGTCATTTTCCCCTGTACGAAATGCATACCCAATGTTTTTTAGAATGAAATCACTTTGCAGAAAAAAGGACATCTTTGTTTTGTGTGACTTCAAGTTCATAACAATTACACAAAAAAATTACCATAAAAATTAGATAGACGAATATGTCACTTTGATTTTTCCATTTGTTGGCAGGCCTTAAAGCTGGTCGTTTGTGATGAATTATTTCGATACACATTATATATGTAACATTTAATTTTACATTCATTTGTTCTGTTCTTCACAGTTGGCAAATGAATAATTTAATGAAATGAGAATAAGAAAAACAAAAACCATAGCAAAAAACAAAATGCAACACAAAATTTATTACGAAATTATTTCCTTGAATTCAATTGAATGGGGGGTGGCAACAAATCACCAACACCAACAATGCCCCTTGGACCAAGGTCCATCATTGTCTGTGATAAGATGAGATGAATGGCAACACATGTTATTTTAAAGCAGAGGGGAGTGGAAAAGCTGTCTACGGAAATCTTATGCAAATTAAAAGAGATGTACTACTAAAAAAGCCATACCGGCACAAACATACCAAAGTAAACAAATTAAGTGAAATATGTATGGAAAAAAGAAAAAAATGAAAAGAAAAGAACAAGAAGGAAATTGTTTGCAATGAAACAAAACAATTCAAGTGAATTTTAATTTGAATTGTTGTCCGACTCCTGTTTGAATATTCTCACTGCAGTATCGGGCTGTGTGGATGTGAAATCAAGATATTGCCATGTCTAGCACAACTTCAAATTGAATGATTAATCATTTAAACTGGGCCATAAATTGTGGGGGAGACAATGCCTGTTGGCATTTCTATTGAATTAAAAATTAATTTCTCATTTGTTGTGGCACTCTAAGCCTTCATTCAAATTCTAAGTAAACACCGTAATTAATCTATCTATTAGTTTAAAGGAATTTAACATTGGTTTAGAAATTTCTGACTAGGGTTTCAAAAATATTTGTGTACAATGTTTGCATGGCCAAGGCTTCAAAGCAGCGTCCAACAAGTAAAAAGACGTTAAGTCCGGCCGGGCCCAACTTTAGATACCCACCACCTCGGCTATATATGTAAGCCACCTTTCGTCAAAATCCGGTGAAAAATGCATATCAAAAACCAAACCGTGTGAAGTAGTGATTTTTTATTTATCAAAATACAGCGTTGAAACGAACGTTAAACAAAGCAAACTTACAAAAATATAAACAACAAGAGAAACACTACACGGGAATTATCGAATATGCCTGGAACTGGACGCAAAACTATGAAAACCAAAAAAGTGTTTTGTGCTCAATGCAAACTAGAGGCAAATGACGAAAAGGAAGAATGCATAGAGTGTGATAAATGTGCAAAAACATATCATGCAATGTGTACTAAACTCGATAAGAAACAATACGAACATTTGCTTCATAATGAAGAGGAGGACTATGTATGCCATAAATGCAATGTAAATGATGGTGTTAACAGTGCTACAGTTACAGAGCAACTGCTGAGAATGGAAGCGAAACTCAACAAGCTTGATCAGCTGACTGAATCTATGAATTTTTTATCATCTAAGTTCGATGATTTAATGAATGGCATAAGTGCTAATAAGAAAAAAATTGATAACGTTGAAAAAGAAAATTTTAAGTTGAAAAACGAAATAAAAACATTGAAAGACTCCGTTAAAATGCTAAACGATCAACGAGTAAAAAACGACTGTATTGTAAATGGTATAAAAACTGATGAAGGAGTAACTGCTGTGAACGCTGTTTTAAAACTATCAGAAGCCGTCGGTGTTTCAATGAATGAAGCTAACATTGAAGAAGCATATTTCCTAAAAAAAAGAAACACAACAAATCCACACCAGTCGTTAGTTGTTAAATTTAGCTCAAAAACTTCTAAAAATAAGCTAATGGAAGCAAAATCCAAACTAAAAGATAATGATAATACCAAAAATGTCTATATTAATGATTTTTTGAGTAAAGAATCGATGGAGTTATTCAATTATGCGAAAACACTAAAAACTGTTGGATACAATTTTGTTTATACAAACGGTAACAGAATTTACGTGAAGAAAAGTTCTATTACACGGCCAAAGCTCATACAGAGAAAGGAAGATGTTGATGAAATCTTGCTACAGGCTACAACAAATACATTTCAATCTCGTAGGTCATTGAGGAAACTACCGCCTCCTGTTGATGATTCAGATGACAATGAAGCTGATGCACAAGGCGAATTTTTATCTCCCAATCAACTATAAATATGTATTAATAAATTATATTGTTTTTATTTGATATATTTCTTAATTATGAACACAAACAATAATTATTTTATAAACATTGAATCTTTTTCGGATCACTTCTTGAGTTTGAATGGAAATTTCTTTAATATCATGTCTGTAAACATTAGAAGCATATCTTCAGTTGTAAAATTTAATGCATTCAAGTCTTTAGTGGCACAATTACCAATCCTACCTAATGTTATTGCAATTCAAGAAACGTGGTTTCAATCTGATTTAACACAAATATATAAAATCCCTGGATACAACGCTGTACATTGTTGCAGATTTGATGGCTATGGAGGCACAACCCTTTATATACGTGAAAACATTTTATATACAACAGAATTGTGTGAGAGTAAGCATTTCATAGAAGCCATACGGATTACTTTGGACAACTTTTATGTAAATGGAAAACCATTAAGAATTGCAACATTTTATCGTTCCCAGCGTTGTGATTCAAGTCATTTCCTACAATTCTTGGAAGATATCTTAAGTAGTCGATGCAATGGTGCAACGATTTTATTTGGGGATGCTAATATTGATTTACTTGACCCTAACTATTCATTGGATCTTTGTACCACCCTGTCATGCTTAAACTTCGAACCTTGCCACACATTAATCACTAGACCAAACAGCGCTAAATGTCTGGATCATGTTTACAGTAATGTAGGAAGTTGTTTATCAAGCGACTCCTTTGAATGTTCATTATCTGACCACAACATCATTTGGACTAAGCTTCAAAGTGAGTTTCCATGCAACAATTATACTACAAAAAGTTACAAATATAGTGATATCGAATCGATTGCCCAAGAATTTGAAAGTTTTGCTAATAGCTTGAATCACTGTGGGAACCCGTCAATTGATACAGCTGCCTTTGTCAATAGATTTTCTGATATAATTGAACAGAATACAGTTGTAAAAGAAACCAGAGTTTTAGCCAAATCATTGCTTACACCGTGGATTAACAAAAATTTGCAATCTTTAATGAGATATAAAGAAAAATTGTTAGCAAAACGAAGAAAATGCGGGCGGAACAGCAGAAATGATTTTTTATTAAAAAATATAAGTAGAATAATTAAAGTAGCTGAAAGAAAATGCATGAATAAATACATTCATGGGAACATTGAAGCATTAAATGCAAATACTCAAAAAACATGGAAGTTCTTGAATGAATGTTTGGGAAGAAAAGAGAAAGCACAATGTATGCTTAGAGACGCAAATGACCAACTAATAACTGATGAAAAGACTAAATGTGACATGTTTAATAACTACTTTCTGAGTGTTCCAATTTTGTTGAAGCGACAAATAAGTCGTCTCCAAGATGATAGTTGTAACAAACTGTGTACGCTTACGCAGTGCAATTCTACTTTTTCGTTCGATTACACCAACAATGATGAAGTTTTGGATATCATTAACAATTTACAGAGTGATAAAAGTCCAGGTCATGACAATATTTCGATCAAAGCAATTAAACGATGCAAAGATACAGCAAGTGAACACATATGCAAAATTTTCAATACCATGGTTAATACATCCATATTCCCTGAAGTTCTTAAGGTTTCAAAAGTAGTACCTATACCAAAAAAATCTTGCTCTCAAACGATTAATGAATTCAGACCGATTGCTTTGCTATCGTGTATTGACAAAATTCTTGAAAAACTTATGCATACCAGAATCTATGGATATCTAACTGAATCTCAACAGTTATACGCAAATCAATTCGGATTTAAGAATGGAAGTGGAACACAAGATGCAGTCGTAAATGTTGTGAACTTTATATGTAAGGGTTTGGATGACAAATTTGGTGGTGTTGGAGCAATTTTCTACGACTTGTCGAAGGCATTTGATTTAATTGATCACGACATTTTGCTAGCTAAACTTCCTTTTTATGGGTTTCAAAATGGTTCTTTGCAGCTATTGGAGAGCTACATTAGAAATAGAAGACAGTATGTAGAAATCAATGGAGTTAAAAGTGATACTTGTTTTGTTCAACATGGAGTACCCCAGGGTAGTGTATTGGGACCTTTGTTATTTACTATATATATGAATGATATACCTAAACTAAAACTATACGGCAAACTTTTTTTATACGCCGATGATATCCTGCTCTTGTATCCCTATCACCATGAGGTAATTCTAAAATCACAAATGGAACATGATGCAGCAATTATAGCAGAATTTTGTCGAATTAACAGACTTGTTTTGAATTCTAATAAAACAAAAATCATACGTTTTCGACCGCACTGCACAATTGATGATAATTTTCACATAAGAATTGGAAACAGTCTTTTATATGAATCACGGTCAGTAAAGTACCTGGGTATACACTTGCAAAGTAATCTGTCGTGGGATCTGCATATACAAAACATCAAATCTAAAGTAGCACCTGCAATTGGAATTTTATATAAATACAAAAACAAGTTTGATATAAAGACAAATTTTTTGATTTACAACTCATTGATTCACAGTCACCTTAACTACATGTCAATAATGTACGGTTACAAAAAGAGTGGTCAACTAAAGTCATTGCAGCGAATACAGAACAAGGCATTGAGAAATGTTTATAATCTACCACGGACTTATTCAACGATTTCCTTGTATGAAGACTTTGCTAAAGGTATATTGCCAATACATGGACTATATAAAATGCAGATGCTTATATTTATGTTTAAATCAGTACGAAACCTCGTGGCTCCATCAATTATATTTCATAGAAATCAATCAACTTTTAATACAAGAAACAGCTCAAATTTGGAAGTTGCACGATGCCGTCTTGAATTGACAAAACAGAGAATTGAACATAGTGGATGATCTGAGTTTAACCACCTCCCTCAACAACTAAAAAACATCTTAAGAATTTCAAAGTTTAAAACAGAGCTAAAAGCATATTTATTGAATAATGTGAGAATTGCTTCTTATGTAATCAAATTTCTTTTATACAAAAAAATTTTTTTTTTCCTTCTTTGCATTTAAATTGTGCGTTTTATTTCAATGGTACTAGACTTGCCAACTCGCCCCAATTATGTCTTTAAGGCGCTGGGGCACATTTTCTACTATTGTAAACACTTTTATTGAATAAATATGAATTACTTAAAAAAAAAAAAAAAATATGTTCCGATTTGGAGCAAATACTGATAAGTACAAGTCATTGTTCAATAAACCGCTCTGAACCATATACGAAACGGATGTCGAAAAGCCTAACATAAGTCACAGCATCAAATTTCAGTGAAATCGGATAATAAATGCGCCATTTATGTGGCCAAGACTTTAAATCGAGATATCGATATATCCAAATCTGCACCGCTTTGGGCCAAGTTGCAGAAAAAAGTCGAAGAGCATAACTCACAACTCACTGTCCCAAATTTCCGTGAAATCGGCTTATAAATGCTTCTTTTACAGCTCCAAAACCTTAAATCGAGAGATCGGTCTATATGGCAACTATCCAAATCTGGACCGATCTAAGCCAAATTGAAGAAGAATGTCGAAGGCCCTAACACAACTCCCTATTCCAAATTTCGGCGACATCGGACAATTAATGCGTCTTTTATTGGACCAAAACCTTAAGTCTAGAGAACGGTCTATATGGCAGCTAAATCCAAATCTGGACCCATCTGGGCCAAATTAACACAACTCACTGTACCAAATTTTTGCAAAATCGGACAATAAATGTGGCTTTTATGGGCCTAAGACCCTAAATCGGCGGATCGGTCTATATGGGGGCTATATGAATATATGTAGTCCCATATAGCCCATTTTCGAACATAACCTGCTTATGGACAAAAAAAAAAAAGAATCTGTGCAAAGTTTCAGTTCAATATCTCTATTTTTGAAGACTGTAGCGTGATTTCAACAGACAGACGGAGGGACGGACATGGCTAGATCGTCTTAGATTTTTACGCTGATCAAGAATATATGTACTTTATATGGACGATCGACTCAGAATCACTTTCCGAATCGATTAATCCATGTCCGTCTGCCTGTCTGTGAGTCCATGTACTCTTGTAATCAAAGTGTAGGTCGTATTTGTTGTCCAATCATCATGAAATTTTTCACATGTCACTTTTTTGGCCTAAGGACAAACGCCATTGATTTTGGTGAAAATCGGTTCACATTTAGATATAGCTCCCACATATATGTCTCGTCTGATTTGCACTTAAATGGCCGTAGTAGCCACAATTTTTATACGACCTCCGCAAAACTTGACACAAATTGTTTTCTTCTTGAGCTTAACATATATCCAAAATTTCACCAAAATCGTTTCAGATTTGGATATAGCTCCCATATATATGTATCGCCCGATTTGCACCCAAATGGCCGTAGTAGCTACAATTTTCAACCGATTTGTATAAAATTTGGAACAGATTGTTTTTCACCATAACCCTCCCCCTTACCCTAATGTTCAGAAACGCCAGATCTCGGAGAAAGGTGGTGCGATAGAAGCGAAATTTTGTGTGCTCTCATATAGTATCCTAAAAATAAAAATTTGGTATCCAAATTTCCGATGGGGTACCTAGGGGGGGCCGCCGCACCCTAAAACCTATCTAACATATATTTAGACCAATCACGACTATATGGGACTCAAATGAAAGGTATTTAGGATACGAAAACGTATCTGATATCCAAATGTCGGACCAAGTGTTAGGGGGTCCACCCCAACTCCCTATACACCCCTAAATCGGACATATTTACCGACCATGGCAATATGGGACTCAAATGAAAGGTATTTGCGAGTAGAATACGAATCTAATATCCAAATGTGGTACCAAGTTTCTAGGGGTGCATCCCTTCCGCAAAACAACCCCCTAACAGGACTTATTTACTGACCATGGGAATATGAGGCTTAAATAAAAGGTATTCAAGTATAGAATTCGAATCTGATATCCAAATACGGGACCAAGTGTTTGGGGGGCCGCCCCTCCCCAAAAACATCCCCCAAAGGGGACAAATTTACGACCATAGCAATATGGGGCTCAAATGAAAGGTCTTTGGGAGTATAGCGCGAATCTGATATCAATATTCGGGAATAGTGTCTATTGGTACATCCTACCCCCATAACTCCCCCCATAAATAGAACATATTTGCCGACCATTTAAATATGGGGCTCAAATAAAGTTTTTTTTTTTTTTTAAGTAGAATAGGAATCTGATGTATATTTAAAGAGCCAACTCACTGAGGGACCGCCCCATCCCCCAAAACACCCACCAAACCAAGTATGTTTGCCGACTATGGAAATATGGGGCTCAAATTAAAGGTATTTGGGACTAGCCCACGTATCTAATATCAACATTAGGGACCAACTGTCTAGGGGACGTCCCACCACCACAACAAACCCCACATAGGACGTATTTGCTCACCAAAAAAATTTGGGACTTAAAAAGAGTGAAACCAAATATTTTTAGTTCTTAGGGCCAATACCCCAAACCGGTCATATTTGCTGGCTTTTGCAATAAGGAGTATAAATGAGATTAGAAAAACGACCATCCACTCCCCACAACACACACCTAAATTGGGCATATTTACCAACCACGTCAATGTGGGGCTCAAATGAAAGGTATTGGGGTTCTACCCCTTCCTTAAAAGACCCCACAAACAACAATTATTTACTGACCATCGCAATATGGGGCTCAAATAAAAGTATTTGAGAGTAGTATACGAATTTGATACCGAAATGTGGGACCATGTACAATAGTTGGGGGACCACCCCTTTCCCTAAACACCCCCCAAAGAGTACAAATTTTGAGGTCAAATGTTTGAGGACGCCTCATGCCATAAACTCCCCTTAATCCAAAGGCAGTATGCGGTTTAAATAAATGGTATTTGAGAGGAGAGCACGATGCTGATATATTTTTCAGGGCCAAGAGTCTAAGGGACCACCTCACCCCCCTAAAAACACTCCTAAATCGAACATCATGACAATATCGAGCTGAAATAAGAAAAAGCAAGTAAAAGAGTGCTAAGTTCGGCCGGACCGAATCTTATATACCCTCCACCATGGATCGCATTTATCGAGTTCATGCCACGGTATCTCTTTTTAGGCAAACAAAGGATAAAAGAAAAGAATGTTGCTATGTTATTGGAACAATATCAAGTAATGGTTCACTTCGGACCATAATTGAACTGAGTATTGGAGACCATATTAGAAGTCATTGTGCAAAATTTCAGCCAAATCTAGTAAGATTTGGGCACTTTGGAGGCTAAATAAGTAAAATAAGGAGATCGGTTTATAGGGGAGCTGTATAAGGCTATACACCGATTCATGACATATTCGACACATATGTTAAAGGTCATGAGAGAAGCCATTGTGCAAAATTTTAGATAAATCGGGTAATACCTGCGCCCTTTAGAGGCCCAAGAAGTCAAAACCCCAGATCGGTTTATATGGCAGCTATAACAGGTTATAGACCGATTTGAACTATTCTTAGCACAGTTGTTGAAAGTTATAACAAAACATCTCATGAAAAATTTCACCCAAAATCGGATAATAATTGCGTCCTCTAGTGGCTCAAGAAGTCAAGACTCCAGATCGGTTTATAGGGCAGCTAAAACAGGTTATAAACCAATTAGAACTATTCTTAACACAGTTGTTGGAAGTCATAGTAAAACACCTCGTGCAAAATTTCAGCCAAATCGGTTAAAATAAGCGAAAGCATAAGATCAAAGAAATAGTAATAAAAACCACATAATTGTAACATATATGCACAATTGTTTTGTGTGTTTCCATTCATGTGGATTTTTAAGAGTTAAAATGAGATAGTAACAAATCTAAGAAGAATTCATCATCTCCTTGGCCACCACAATGATTTAATTCTCAGTATCATGCTACGCGTCCTCAACTAATGCAAGGCAAAGCAAAAAGAAACCCAACGCAGTAAGGGAGTTTGTATGGAGTGGTATTAAAATTGAAAAAGAGCACAGAGATATTCTTAAAATTGTAATTAAATTACAAAGCAAACGAAATAAGAAACTTTTTTAATTGCTTGGCGAATTAAAACAAATCGTTTTACACAATTCTTCTCTTTCGCCCCCACAAAAAAAGTTCTGTTTTGCTTCCACCCTTCTCCACTATTTGGCTACTTAAAGTGGATTTCCAAGAAATGGATGTGCATGTATGGGTGCATTTGAAAATGTTGTGGTTTGTTTTATGGTTAACTTATAAATGTGCGTATGCAAAGGTGTGTGTGTGTGTGTGTGTGTGTGGAGGTCTCTCGGTGCCATGATGGTTACCTGTGTCGAGAAGAGAGACAAGTAAAGTAGCAAGTCCGTACAACTTCCCCTGCTAGCTTCAATTGTACATTGGATTCAGAACCATAAAATATTGGATTACTGAGTAGTTGACGTTGTTAACGAATTTAGATTGTGGATTTATTTATAGACACGTTCAATAATCTTATATATAAAATTCAATTTGTGTTTGTTTGTTTGATCGTTTGTTTGTATGTTTGTTTGTTTGTTTGTGTGTTCCTTATAGACTCAGAAACGGCTGAACCGATTTTCTTGAAATTTTCACTGATGGTGCATAATGACCCCGTGGTGAAAATAGGGTACTAAATTTTTTGATATCTGAAGGGGGGGCGGACCCTCCCCCTTACCTTAATTTTCAGAAACGCCATATCTCGGAGATGGGTGGTGCGAAATTTTATGTGCTCTCATATAGTATCCTAAAAATAAAAATTTGGTATCCAAATTTCGGATTGGGTACCTAGTGGGGCTGCCCCACCCTAAAACTTACCAAACATATATTTACACCAATCACGACAACATGGGACTCAAATGAAAGTTATTTAGGATAAGAAAACGTATCTGATATCCAATTGTCGGACCAAGTACTAGGGGGACCACCCCAAGCCCCAAAACACCCCTAAATCGGACATATTTACCGACCATGGCAATATGGGACTCAAATGAAAGGTATTTGCGAACAGAATACGAATCTGATATCTAAATGTGGGATGACGTTTCTGGGGGTCCACCCCTTCCCAAAACACCCCTAAACAGGACTTATTTAGAGACCAGGGGATATGGGGCTTAAATAAGAGGTATTTGAAGGTAGAATACGAATATGATATCCAAATATTGGACCAAGTGTTTGGGGGGGGGGGGGGCGTCCCCAAAGGGGACAAGTTTACGAACATAGCAATATGGGGCTCAAATGAAAGGTCTTCGGGAGTAAAGCACGAATTTGATATCAATATTCGGAAAAGTGTCTATGGGCCCCCCCACCCCACAACAACACCCAAATATTAAGTATTTGCTGGCTATTGAAATATGAGGCTCAAATAAGAGGGTTTTTAAAGTGGAACACGAATCCGATATATATTTTCAAGGCCAACTCACTTAGTGGCCGCCCATGTTTGTTTGTCGATTTGTTGTTCCGTATAGACTCAAAAAACGGCTGAACCGATTACCTTAAAATTTTTATATATTGTGTTGGATGGTCTGGAAGGAAACATAGGCTATATAATTGTTTGCTAGCGGGAGGGGGCGGACCCTCCCCCTTACCCAAAAGTACTTCCCAAAAAAAAAAGTGGACCGAACGGGACAATATGCAATTCAAATGAAAAGTATTCTAGAGTAGAGTACGATATTCATATAAAAGTTGGGTGCAAATACCTTGGACGATCATGACTATATGGGACTCAAATGAAAGGTATTCGGAAGTAGATTACGAATCCGGCATACAAATTGGTGACCCCCATACTTCGAATGAAGTATGGGGTGACCCCCATACTTAGAAGTAAGGCATAAAACATTAGGTCCAAGTAATGGGAGGTCGGCCCCCAAATGGGCATATTAGCCGACCATGGCTATATGTGACTCAAATGAAACGTATTCGGGAGTAGATGACGAACACTAAATTAAAATTGGCTTTCAAGTCTATGTAGCCCTTTTCCTCCTAAAGATACATCAAATGGGTTATTTGACCCATTATGACAGCACGGGACTAAAAAAAAGGTATTTGAGAGTGAAAAACGAATTTAATATCCAATTTTGGAGCCAAGTGTCTTGGGGTACGCCCTAAAGCACCCCCTAAACTGAACTTCCGTTAGGAATAAAGAAAGAATTTGATATGTATTTTCAGTGCCGGTGGCCGCCCCAACCCCAAAACTCCCTCCAAACAGTTCATATTTACCTGCCATGGCAATGTGGGGCTCAAATTAAAGGGATTTTGAAGTGCTGCACGAATTTGATATCCATATTTGAGTGGAAATGTCTGAGTTGCCATCCCTCCCCCAATGAAAACATTACCCAATTTATCATTGAGCTTAAAACTTGAATCGGACTGCACTCATTGATATGTGAGAAGTTTGCCCCTGTTCCTTAGTGGAATGTTCATGGGTAAAATTTGTACTTGTAATTTGCATATTTCAAATGTCCTTTAACCACTGTACGTATGCCGCAATGCCATATAATGAAAGTTAAATATTCCCTTTGAGCTTATCTTCTACTCGTTCGCAGCATAAAATGTCTGTGAGTTTCTTTTTTGTCAGAATTTCTTTCGCCGGTGGATTTCACAAAGCTTGCCAAAACCTGGGCCATAAACAAATGGGTTTGGTGGTTGGCATAGTAACACATGTGAATGCTGCAACATTTGAAGATATAAGTAAACGGATTTCAAATGAAAACAACAAAGAAATCTTAAGTGCTGCTGCAGAGTAACGATGCTTTTGCGGATGCAAGCAAGGCAAAGACAAAGAGCTTGCTGTATTCTATTGTCCGACAGCAGTTAAACATACGTCAAAAAGTAATAAAATTAATTTTTTGGGGTTTCTGATGGTTCTTCATTTTTGCAATTAAGAATTGTGAAGGCATTATGCATTATGAGGAGCACACCTTCAACTACGAATGGCTGTTTTAAAAGACGATCCAATTGCGAAAATCAGATGAGATTTAGGCATACACTCAAAGAAACAAGTTTGCTTATAAAGGGTGATTTTTTACCTGTTTATCTTTTTGGCAACACTGGTATATAACAGAATCATCTTAAAAACGAAGAACGCCTGCAAATTATTGATTTTAGGATAGGGGGCATATTCATTTAGTCATTCTGTTTGCAGCGCTTCGAAATATCAATTTCTATATATATTCTTGATCAGCCTAAAAATCTAAGACGTTCTAGACATGTCCGTCCGTCTGTCCGTCTGTCCGTCTGTCTGTTGAAATCACGCTACAGTCTTTAAAAATTGAGATATTGAGCTGAAATTTTGCACAGATTCTTTTTTTGTCCATAAGCAGGTTAAGTTCGAAGATGGGCTATATCGGACCATATCTTGATATAGCCCCCATATAGACCGATCCGCCGATTTAGGGTCTTAGGCCCATAAAAGCCACATTTATTATCCGATTTTGCTGAAATTTGGGACAGTGAGTTGCGTTGGGCCTTTCGACATCCTTCGTCAATTTGGCTCAGATCGGTCCAAATTTGGATATAGCTGCCATATAGACCGATCCTCCGATTTAAGGTCTTGGGCCCATAAAATCCACATTTATTATCCGATTTTGCTGAAATTTGGGACAGTGACTAGTCTTAGACCCTTCAACATCCTTCGTCAATTCGGCCTTGATCGGTTCAGATTTGGATATAGCTGCCATATAGACCGACCTCTCGATTTAAGGTTTTGGGCCCATAAAAGGCGCATTTATTGTCCGATGTCGCTTAAATTTGTGACAGTGAGTTAGGTTAAGCCCCTCAACAATCTTCTGCAATATGGTTCAGATCGGTCCAGATTTTGATATAACTGCCATATAGACCGACCTCTCGATTTAGGGTTTTGGGGCCATAAAAGGCGCATTTTTTGTCCGATTTCGCCGAAATTTGGGACAGTGAGTTAATTTAAGCCCTTCGATATCCTACTTGTATTTGGCTCAGATCGGTCCAGATTTGATTATAGCTGCAATATAGACCGATCTCTCGATTTTAGGTTTTGGGCCTTTAAAAGGCGCATTTATTGTCCGATGACTCCGAATTTTGGGACAGTGAGTTACGTTAAGCCCTTCGACATATGTCTGTAATTTGGCCTAGATCGATCGAGATTTGGATATAGCTGCCATATAGACCGATCTCTTGATTTAAGGTCTTGCGTCCATAAAAGGGGCATTTATTGTCCGATTTTGCCAAAATTTGGGGCGGTGAGTTGTGTTAGGCTTCTTGACATCCATGTTCAATTTGGCTCAGATCGGTTCAGATTAGGATATAGCTGCCATATAAACCGATCTCTCGATTTAAGGTTTTGGACCCATAAAAAGTGAGTTGTGATAGGCCCATCAAAATTTTTTTTTCAATTTGGCTCAGGTAGGTCCAGATTTTGATATAGCTGCCATATAGACCGATACCTCGATTAAAGGTCTTGCGTTCATAAAAGGCGCATTAATTGTCCCATTTTGCCATAATTTCAGACAGTGAATTGTGTTAGCCCCTTCGATATTCTACTTCAATTTGTTTCAGATCGGTCCAAATTTGAATATAGCTGCGATATAGACCGATCTCTTGATTTAAGGTTTTTGGGGCCATAAAAGGCGCATTTATTGTCCGATTAATAAGTCCCAATTGTTTTGTTTCTGTTGTCCATATTTCATGGGCTAAACTTCATACCGGCTAAAGATCGAAGTAGCCCGAATTTACTCCGTACGTTTTTTACTGTTGAACATTTTTGACTAGCAGTTAATTTCCGAGCTCTATCTCTTGAGAATAACCCAATTATCATGATTTTAAAGGTTCATGAAACGTAAAGAATGTCATACATCAATGAATAAAATTTTTCAAAATATTTCTCCTTAATGTGTGTTTCCGTCCATCCATTAGTGGAATCTTTCAATTGTAAATTTCGTTGAAAATGTCATGGTAACCTATGATGGGGACCCTAAAATGCAATTTACTTCAACAAAATGCTAGAATCAACGTCGAGGGCATCAATTGGCTTGTGTATTTGTCAAAAGGATTCCTTTAGTTATATATTTATCTAAAATGGTGGAAAACGATTCCCTAAAACACATTTTTGTTGCAATAGAGCCGAAGAAATGCTAACTTGACCTTGCTTAGAGAAATAAACTAAGGGTGATGTTGCCCTGTGATGACGGTGAATTCGCAGATTTGGAGTTTTTGCAGAATTTTGATACTTTTTGTTAATGCTTTGACTTTGACGGAGGACATGAATGGAGTATTTGAATGGAGTATTCCGTTTACTACATCATATGACAGTCCAAAATTCTTAAATGCCACTTGAGTTATTAAAACAGGATTTTTTTTCAGCTATAGAAATACTTGCAGTTATAAAATTTTTTAAATTTTTAAAGGCATCCACTATTCAAAGGCTAAGCATTTTTGGAAAATGAATGAAATTTTTATTCATTTATAGCAGAGTGTTGTTTTGGTTTTCACTCATTTCCCTTTTGCTTTAAAGTTTGTCCCACAAATCATAAAAATTTTGTTCCATGTTGTCTGTTGCCAAATAACATTTCCACTTCAAGTTGATATCTGTGAAAATTAGTTCATAATTTCGGCCATTTTGGCAACATTTCTAATGAAGCCAGTGCAGCATTGGCAATCTACTATGTTGGACAAGTTTGTTTGTTTCTGTTTCTGTTTCTGTTTCTGTTTCTATTTTTTTTTTTTTTTTTTGGTTTACTTTTTGGTTTGTTTTGTGAGTAAATGTCATTTGAAAATCATATTATCTAGAATGCTGTAGAGAAAATTTTATTTAAAATTGGTCCAAAAATGAAGAACACAGCCAAAATGTGTGGAAAAAGTCGTTCAAAAATTTTGCATAGAATAGGCTATTAGGCCGCAAATTAAATAGCCTATTAAATTAAGTCGAATGTGGCATTTCCGGATTTGGCCTGCAATATCTTTTGGTGCATTAAATTCATCTATGTATGTTCATTTGAAAATGGATAGATGCATTGAAGTGTTGTCATAAGTATGGACAAGAATAAATTTGCCGGCATTTATTTTTAGGGGTTTCTAGTAGGACAAACAAAAAGATAATAGAATAGTGTTCCAGCGGAACAGCATCTGGGCGCACATGGTCCATTTGCGCTTCTTTAAGGAGAATCGAGTGGTTTTGGTAGTGTATAAATCCGGTAGTTCCTTCTTTCAGTGAACTGTAGCTGGATTAACATAAATCTCGCGGAAATGTAAGGAGCCGAAATAGAAATTAAGAAAAAGGTACAGCATCCGTTTCAACAGTTTTATTAGGAATATGGCAGTGGCAAACTCAACCCAGGCACCGTATATGTTAATATGGTTCGAATTTGATGGCATGTTTTGCATGTAGTGCGACGTCAAATAAAACATCTCCTGCAAAATTTTGTAAGGATGGGACCAAAATTGCGGCTACTACAACTTTAAAAGGGCATATCGGATGAAAGATATATATGGGAGCTATATATAAATCTGATCCAATTCTGATGAAATTTTGCACACATACAAGGGCGTCAAAAAAAGCACTTTGTGCCAAATTTGTTAAAGATCTGTGTAAAATGTCAGACAATTCGAATAAAAATTGCGCCCGTTGGGGGCTCAAGAAGTAAAATAGAGAGATCGATTTATATGGGAGCTGTATCAGGCTATAGACCGATTTAGACCATAATAAACACGTATGTTGATGGTCGTGAGAGGATCCGTCGTAAAAAATTTCAGGCAAATTGGATAATAATTGCGACCTCTAGAGGCTTAAGAAGTCAAAATCGCATATCGGTTTATATGGCAGCTACATCAGGTTATGAACCAATTTGAACCTTATTTCGCACAGTCGTTGAAAGTCATAATAAAATACGTCATGCAAAAATTCAGCCAAATCGGATAGGAATTGCGTCCTCTAGAAGCTCAAGAAGTCAAGTCCCAAGATCGGTTTATATGACAGCTATATCAGGTTATGTACCGATTTGAACCATACTTGACACTGTTGTTGGATATCACAACAAAATACTTCGTGGAGAAATTCATTCAAATCGGTTTAGAATTGCGCCCTCTAGAGGCTCAAGACCCAAGATCGGTATATAAGGCAGCTATATCAGGTTATGAACCGACTTGAACCATATCAGGCGCAGTTGTTGGTTAACATAACAAAATACTTCGTGAAGAAATTCATTCAAATCGGTTTAGAATTGCGCCCTCTAGAGGCTTAAGAAGTCAAGACCCAATATCGGTTTATATGGCAGCTATATCAATATATGGACCAATATGGCCCATTTACAATCCCAACCGATCTACACTAAGAATAAGTATTTGTGCAAAATTTCAAGCTGCTAGCTTTACTCCTTTGAAAGTTAGCGTGCTTTCGATAGACAGACGGACGGACGGACATGGCTAGATCGACATAAATTGTCACGACGATCAAGAATATATTTACTCTATGGGCTCTCAGACGTATAATTCGAGGCGTTACAAACAGAATGATGAAATTAGTATACCACCATTCTATGGTGGAGGGTATAATAAGAATTCAATTGAAAGGCTGTAGCGTGACAAATTACATTTTCCGTACATAGTTACTCTTCATCCCGCGCTACTTACATTTACCGGCTATTTACCACTCGTTCGAGCAATCTTACATGCCTCGTGTTTGCCCACCTACGATTTGTTCTTCCGATTCGTACGAATTGTTAAATTCTAGGCTACTTTATTCCAGTTGCCTACTACAGATTCTATCAAACACACACACATACACACGGCTTGTCCTTGTTTGTATACCCATGATAAGTCCGCCCACGAGTTGTGCGAACAATAAATGTGGAGACCATTGAGTGTTGGCGTGTCATAGGGTGTTTATTTTATTTTTGGCATTTTTTCCAATGCCTTGGATAATGACAGTGTCCTGATTAGGGCTGCGTAGTAGAACAAATTTGACTCGACTACGACTGCGGCTGCAGGCAAGTTGCTCGACTCCGACTTCGAAGTCGACTCTGAGTACATAAAATTCCAATGTTTTATACCTGCCACTAAAAAATGGGTGTAAGGCGCTCCAACCTAGGCATTATGGGTATCAAATGAAAGGTATGAGCGAGTAGATTTCGAATATGTAAATGCAAGTCAAAGAGTGCTTACTTCGGCAGGGCCGAATCTTGGGTACCCACTCCATTGTAGTTCTGCTAAAAATTTATACAAAATAAATTAAGATGAAGGGCATAATTTTCTTCTGCCACACCAGCAAAAAAATTAAAGCATCTAGGAAACGACCAAGGTTGATCGAGAGATCGGTTTGCCTGAGAGCTATATCAGGTTATAGATCGATTTTGACCGTACATAGCACAGTTGTTGGCTGTCTGCCCTTCTCCTTCTGCACAAAGTTATAATACCTTGTACCACAGTGGTGGTGTAGGGTATAAAATAAAGAAATTGTAACAGGGAAGGACCTACGGCGTCTTAAGGATTTACGACCCCTTTGGGATGAAGAGGAGGAGGAGGATGATGATGAGTATAAAGACACCACATCGTGGGTGCAAATGGAGCCCAATATGGTCTGCCAGATATTAAGCCCTCAAATATCAGCATTGTGCTCTACTCCAAATACTATTTATTATACCCTCCACCATAGGATGGGGGTATACTAGTTTCGTCATTCTGTTTGTAACACCTCGAAATATGCGTCTAAGACCTCATAAGGTATATATAATTTTGATTGCCGTGACATTTTAAGTCGAACTAGCCATGTCCGTCCGTCCGTCTGTCTGTCGAAAGCCCGCTAACTTTTGAAGGAGTAGAGCTAGCCGCTTGAAGTTTTGCAAAAATACTTCTTATTAGTGTAGGTCGGTTGGGATTGTAAATGGGCCAAATCGGTTCATGTTTTGATATAGCTGCCATATAAACCGATCTTGGGTCTTGAATTCTTGAGCCTCCAGAGGGCGCAATTCTCGTCCGATTTGACTGAAATATTGCGTGAGGTGTTTTAATATCACTTCTAACAAC
Organism: Stomoxys calcitrans; assembly: GCF_963082655.1. Classification (NCBI taxonomy): domain Eukaryota; kingdom Metazoa; phylum Arthropoda; class Insecta; order Diptera; family Muscidae; genus Stomoxys; species Stomoxys calcitrans. Next base: position 7,982,062 of record NC_081553.1, read on the forward strand.
CGTGCTAAGTATGGTTCAAATCGGTCTATAATCTGATATAGCTGCTATATAAACCGATCTTGGGTCTTGACTTCTTGAGCCTCTAGAGGGCGCAATTCTCATCCGATTTGACTGAAATTTTGCACATAGTGTTTTGATATCACTTCCAACTACTGTGCGATGTATGGTTTAAATCGGTTTATAATCTGATATAGCTGCTATATAAACCGATCTTGGGTCTTGACTTCTTGAGCCTCTAGAGGGCGCAATTCTCATCCGATTTGACTGAAATTTTGCACATAGTGTTTTGATATCACTTCCAACTACTGTGCGATGTATGGTTTAAATCGGTTTATAATCTGATATAGCTGCTATATAAACCGATCTTGGGTCTTGACTTCTTGAGCCTCTAGAGGGCGCAATTTTCATCCGATTTGGCTGTAATTTTGCACGTGGTGTTTTTGTGTCACTTCCAACATTTATGTGAAGTATGGTCCAAATCGGTCCATACCCTGATATAGCTGCCATTTAAACCAATCTCGGATCTTGACTTCTTGAGCCTCTAGAGAGTGCAATTATCATCCGATTTGGCATAGATTTTGTATAACGGCTTCTCCCATGGCCTTGAACATACGTGTATAATATGATCTGAATCGGTCTATAGCTTGACACTGCTCCCATATAAACCGATCTCCCGATTTCGCTTCTTGAGCCCCGAATCGGACTATAACTTGATATAGCTCCTCCTTCACCTCCGTCCATATTCATTATTCTTTGTTTGCCTAAAAAGAGATACTGCGCAAAGAACTCGACAGATGCGATCCATGGTGGAGGGTATATAAGATTCGGCCACGCTCTTACTTGTTTAAACTCTATATTGCCATTGATTTAAGGGGAGTTTATGGAATGGGTCGTCCCCCGAATATTTGAGATGAGGCGTTCCCCCATAAATATTAGCATTGTATTCTTAAGGTGCGGCCCTGGCCCCAACTCTTGACATCAGATTCTTATTCTACTCTCAAGTACCTCTCATTTTTATTGACCCAAAAATGTGTATCTATTTTTCGTATTCTACTTCCAAATGCCTTTCATTTAAGCCTTAAATTGTTCCTATCGGTCCACTCTACATATTGAGTGGATCTTTTTGGTTATCCGATATGAAGCATTTAATAGTCTATAATTCTTTCTAGACCATCCTATGCGGTCTGCGAAAATGTCAAGAATATCGTTTCAGCCATTTTCAGGTCCATACGGAACAAAATAACAAACAAGCAGCTAAAAATGTCTAAACACTTGCCAGAGCAGTTTAAATCGTTTCTAGGCCTGGTCCTCCCTCTCAGTATCTCTTTTTTTACACAAAAGAAAATACTTCAGAAACAGGGGCGATAAGTTCAAACATTAACATTTTATTCAATTGCAGTATTCAGAATTATTATCTAAACAAAAAATGACAGAGTTTATGGCACATTTATGTATGCCATACTGTAAACTTTTGATCGTCTGTAATCAACTTTGGTGGTAAAAATTATTTCGAAACGAAAATTTCATAGAAAATAAAATGTAAAACAGCAAAATGTTGTTCACAAATTATGGTCAAGTGTTCATGACAATTTGCTTCCTCTCTCTCTCTCTCTCTAATGGTGGAACGGTTGGAGGTGTGTAGAGGGGCTAAGGAGAAAAGTTCGCTAGCACTCAACAGGACATTTCATTTATGTCACATTCATTTAGCGAACAACAAACATTTGCATACGGCCATTATGGGGACTCAACAGCGCGACTCAATGGCGATGACGACGCAGAGCAACATCCGCAACGTTAACTCAATAATTTGTAACTCTAATACCGTTGTCACATGGAATTTAAATTGTAAGCACTCTTGTGCCGTTCCACTTTGTAATGCGTCCGAAAACGCGAACGGTACATCATCAACGGTGAGCATCACTAAACTAGCTTTGCTCATTGCTGTTAATGTGCTGCTCCTGTCATTGCCTCGAGGGTATTCATTGTTGTTGCCGTTGTTGGCGGTGGGGAGTGGCAATGGCACCCTTCAGAAACAAAGCTCTTTACCACTCAGTAAAAATTTGCCAAATTATAGTTGAATGAAAGTGCCTCGAATGCACGAGAAGAGAAGAATAGCATTTTTTTTCCCCCCACTTTGGGACGCGGATGGGGTGAGGCAGCATACGCAACACACTTGAATGGTAAGTGCCTTTAGCACGAACAGCAGAAAATTAACTTTTCCTACTTGGAATTCATATTTCGTAAGAGAACTCCAATTGCAAATGAAGGGTATCCTGCTGGCTGCTGGTTGGCAAAGGCGACAATGGCGCAATACAAATACAATTCATGCTAATATTGGCTTCATTGACTGAATGAGGCAATGGGACAGACAAATGGCAGACAATTTGTTGGGCTTTAGATTCTTTAAGACAGCTGTCTTCGGTGAGCCGACGAGTGAAAGGAGTGTGGATTTGAATGGGACAGCACAGTTTGTATCTTTCGGCATGGCAAAATGCTTAAATTAGCTCTTCTCGGAATGATCCCAAGTAGCAACAAATTGACAGCTTCCCTAACGATTTTCCGATAATGGCACCTTTAAACCCATTCTAATGGATTGTGACAAAATATTTGGGTCATTTCTAAATAATAGAAATTTCGTTTCATTTCTAAGGCTATACAAAGCGTTTGGGAGTTGACATTTTAGTTGTAATAAGTTAAAGCGTTTTTAATATCCACCACCCAAAAAAAAAAATTATGAGGATATAGGTTTGTAGGTTTCAAATGGAATAGCCATATCTTAAGATTTTGTAGGAAATAAAAGTAAAAGTGTGCTAAGTCCGGCCAGAGCGAAACTTATATACCCTCCACCATGAATCGCATTTGTCAAGTTCTTTGATTCACATTCGCTATCTGACTTAGCGGATGTGAACATTCGCAGCTATATCAAAATATTTACCGATTTGGCCTATTTAAAATCCCAACTGATCTACACTGATAAGAAGTATTTGTGTAAAATTTCAAGCGTCTAGCTTTACTCCTTCAAAAGTTAGCGTGCTTTCGGACGGACGGACATGGCTAGCTCGACTTAAAATGTCATGATGATAAGATGTTGGCTGAAGTTGTTGTGCAAAATTTCACACAAATCGGACAAGTATTGCGCCCTACACGCGCTCAAGAAGTAAAATCTTGAGATCGGTTTATGTGATAGCAACTATGTCAGATTATGGACCGTTGAACAGAATTTCATCAAGCTCGAATAAGTATTTGGTCCTCTGGAATAATTAAAGGGTGATTTTTTAGCTATTATCTTTTTGGCCACACTGGTTTAAACAGCTCACGCACCCTTCGTCTTAAGTTTCACTGTTAAACATTTCCCGTTTGGTCTATAATTTAACCAAGATTAGTCTTACAAACGAACTACGCTTGCAAATTATTGAATTTTTTTTATCAAAATGCGTGCTCTGTAAAGAAAGTTCATCGCATGTTTCTTCCATTCCATCGATGAAGCTAATTTTTGGCTCAATGAGTACGTAAATAAGCAGAATTGTCAATTTTGGAATGAAGATCAGGCAGAAGCAATGCATCCAGATAAAGTCACAGTTTGGTGCGGCTTATGGGCTGGTGGCTTAATTGGACCGTACTTCTTCAAAGATGATGGGAATCGTAACGTAACTGTGAATAGTGAGCGCTATCGTGAGAGGATATCCAACTTTATTTTAACCCAAAATGCAAGAGCTTGACTTGCTCATGTATATACAGACAAGCCCGCTTCAATTGACACATTGGAAGACAACATAGACGCATTTATTTGTGAGATACCGGCCGACAATTTGAGGCGCAGTTATGGTTATCATTTGCATGAAATAATCTTCAAATACTAGATTAAATGGACCGTACGGTCGGTCCAAATAAAAATTTCAAGCATTTTTCTGTATTTTATATGTTTTTTTTTAACTTTCCTATAGCTCTTAGAAAAACATCCTGTAGATCGGTTTATATGGGAGCTATACGAGGTTATGAACCTACTTGGCAAAGTTGTTAAAAGTCAAAACAAAGGAAATTCTTTTTTTAACTTTCCTATAGCTCTTAGAAAAACACCCTTTAGATTGGTTTATATGGGAGCTATACCAGGTTATGAACCTACTTGGCAAAGTTGTTGAAAGTCAAAACAAGTTCATGTAGATACTTTTCAGCACTATCCACCAAAAAAGAGTATTGAAAATCGGACCACAAATGAAGATTTGACAGCACCTAAAATTTTTCAAAATGCTGAGGTGACCAACATTAGGCCCCTGCCAAGAGGCGTGAAGGGCCTTGAAGAACTCTAACCCTTTGAAATTTCAAAGAGTTATCTCAATCCGTTCTCAAATGGCATATTAATATCCTGCACCACCACTGTGGTACAGGGTCTGTCCTGTCGCAAACATCGTGACTGCTGGCAGACTGAGCTTTACCCTATGGAGTAAAAGCAAAAATTTGTCTCGTTTAACTATTCTCACTTCCAAATGAAAGAAACACAAGATATAAACTAACAAAAAACAAATAAAAAGATGTTATGTTCGGCCGGGCCGAACTTTGGATATCCACCATCTAGGGTATATATGTAAACCACCTTTCATTGAAATCCGGCGAAAATTGTATACCTTATGTCCCATAGGAATTATATCGAAACATGTTCCGATTTGGACCAAATACTTATAAGTACAAATTATTCTTGAATTGTGTATAACAAAATGTTGATATTTTTAGTAGCTAAATCTAAAAATAAACCGATATAAACCATATACGAATCATATTTGGCACAGTGACATAAGTCACTGTGTCAAATATCAGTTAAATCGGATTATAACTGCGCCTTTTATGGGCCAAAAGCCTTAAATAGATATATCGGTCTATATGGCAGCTATACCCAAATCTGGACCGATCTGTACCATATTGCAGAAGCATGTCGAGAGGCTAAACTTAACTCACTGTTCCAAATTTCGGCGACATCGGTCAATAAATGCGCTTTTATGGGCCAAAAACTTTAAATAGAGACATCGGTCTATATGGCAGCTACATCTGGCCCGATCTCAGCCAAATTGACGAAGGATGTCAGAGGGCCTAACAGAACTCACTGTCCCAAATTTCAGCAAAATCGGATAATAAATGTGGCTTTTATAGGCCTTAGACCCTAAATTTGAGGATCGGTCTATATGGCAGGTATATCTAAATCTGGACCGATCTGCGACAAATTGAAGAAGGATATCGATGGGCCCAACACATCTCACAGTCCCAAATTTCAGCAAAATGGGATAATAAATATGGCTTTTATGGGCCTAAGACCCTAAATCGGAGGATCGCTCTAAATGGCAGCTATATCTATATCTTGACCGAATTGACGAAAAATGTCATAGGGCCTAAGACAATTCACTGTCCCAAATTTCAACAAAATCGCATAATAAATGTGGCTTTTATCGGCCTAAGACCCTAAATCGGAGGATCGGTATATATGGCAGCTATATCCAAATGTGGACCGATCTGGGCCAAATTGACGAAGGATGTCGATGGGCCCAACACATCTCACTGTCCAAAATTTCAGTAAAATGGGATAATAAATGTGGCTTTCAAAGGGCCTTAGACCCTAAATCGGACGATCGGTCTATATGGCAGCTATATCAAAATCTGGACCGATCTGTGCCATATTGCAGAAGTATGTCGAAAGGCTTAACTTAAATCACTGTCCCAAATTTCGGCGACATCGGACAATTAATGCGCCTAAGACCCTAAATCGAAGGATCGGTCTATTTGGCAGCTATATCCAAATCTGGACCGATTTGAGCCAAATTGAAGAAAGATGTCCAGTGGCCCAACGCGACTCACTGTCCCAAATTTTAGCAAAATGGGATAGCTGCCTCTATGGCAGCTATATCTAAATCTGAACCGATCTGAGCCACATTGACGAAGGATGTCGAAGGGCCTTTTACAACTCACTGTCCCAAATTTCAGCAAAATCGGATAATAAATGTGGCTTTTATGGGCCTTAGGCCCTAAATCGGTGGATCAGTCTATATGGGGGCTATATCAAGATATAGTCCGATATTGGCCATCTTTGAACTTGACGGCTTATGAACAAAAAAAAAAAAAAAGAAGTTTCAGCTCAATACCTCTATTTTTGAAGACTGTAACGTGATTTCAACAGACAGACGGTCAAGAATATATAATATGAAGGTTCGGAAATGGATATATCGATGTGCAAACGGAATGACATAACGAATATAGCCCCAGCCTTCGGTGGTGGGTATAACAATAAAACGATTTTCGATGATTAATATTTGTTTTTGTGTTCACTATCCCGAAATATAAAAGGCAACCCTCGTATAGCTCCTATTAATATCGATCTCCCGAATTGGCCCAAATTGGTTTATAACTTGATATAGCTCTCTTATAAACTATTCTCCCAATGATAAAAATCGGGTGGTAAAACTGTTTCAAAGTAAAAATTTCACAATGGTCGAGATGTGGTTAATTTTACACCAGCTCAGGCGAGCAAAATACCTCGTTCTAACCATGACGATAGAGTGAGAAAATGCACTAAGAACTGGATAGCAAAACTGTGATAGAACGGAAGCGTCAGTTTAAGGTTAACGTAGAATAATCAAAATTGGATTTGAATAGAAAGTTTGATTTCTTTTGATGATATGCAATAGAAGACATAATGATGTGATCCCATGCCTGAGACTCTGTGTATGCGATTGTAATGTTAGTCTATGGAGGCGTACACTATTGCAAGCACTTTTGTTAAGTCAACATCTCAAAAATGTTTGCATAAATCTCATTATGTGTTTTTGTGTGCATACATCCTAGTAGTTATGCTCAAAGACGTAATGAATTACTTTAGCAAAGGGAAAGGATCTCTAACATTACTTCCTTCCGCTGGTCCTTTCCTTTGGGCTGAGGACAGAAATTCATCGGTAGCGTGCTTTCTGGGTTCCATACCATAAAATCACAAACACACACCCATGTGTCCCCTTGAAAGTGAGTAAGTGAATGTGGAGTGGCTCTTCTCGCTTGTTAACTACTTCTCGAACAATGTGTAACTGTTGTACTCGCACTCGACTCATGCTCATACATGGAGGACATGTTAAAACAATAGTTTTTAACAACTAATTAAATTGTTTGAAACAATTGCTGGTTGCAGCAACCGAGTCGCACTGGTTGCTCCAAGTTGAAGCAGGACTCGTAGGACTCTAATTACCACTGAATGCCACAGCCAGGCGACTGCTGACTGCTGACAGCAACAAGGACAACAATGCAGTGGTGAGAGTGTGTGAGGGTAAAAGTACTTTTAATTTTGAAAAGCTCCAAAGTTATAATTTTCTGATAGATGAATGAGTAAATGAATGAACATGCATGCATGTTGGAAAACTGCATCGGGACACTCGTTGACAACTCTTTGCACACATTATTTCTATGGAGTGGCTTAATCATTTTAATTTTTGTTTTCTCAAAGAACCAAATGATGACAATCATCATCAAGGTCTGCAGGTGCTTGAGGGTTATTGTAATGGGCATACGGCATGGTAGCCCTTGGAAAAAAGTAAAGATGTGCTAAAGTCGGGCGAAGCTATCCTTCAGATACCCTATATCATATTTGGTATGCAGGCTAAGTCGTCAAAACTAAAATTTGGTATCCAGAATTACGACCAAAATCCGTTCATATTGTAGGAGCCATAAAGGAAATCTTTTTTTCAGAAGCTCGATTGATAATAGCGTTAGCAAAAAGACCTTAAAAGTGAAACCGGGAGAGGCATATATATGGGTGCTATATCTAAGTCTGAACAGATTTCTAGGAAGATTTACCTTCGTGCTAAATTTTGTGAGAATCGGTTAATCAACTACTAATTATCAAAATCGGACGAAAATATGTATGGAAGCTTTATCTAAATCTGAACCAATTTCAATCTAAATACGATCATATAGCAAACATGGATCGCATTTACCGAGTTCTATCTCTTTTTAGGCAAACAAAGAATAATGAATAATAAGCTTTAGCAAGCTAATGTCCGATTCGGGCCATAAATGAATGCTGAATATTGTGGAAGTCATTGTGTAATATTTCAGTTCATTCGGATAAGAATTGCGCCTTGTAGGGTCTCAAGAAGCAAAATCGGGAGATCGGTTTATATGGAAGCTTTATCAACCTATTGATCTATTCAATTCATATTAGACACATATGTTGAAGATCATGAGAGAGAGAGCGTTGTACAAAATTTCTGCCAAATCGTATGAGAATTGCGCCCTCTAGAGGCTCAAGAAGTCAAGATCCCAGATCGGTTTATATGGCAGCTATGTCAGGTTATGTACCGATTTGTGCTATACTTAGCACAGTTGGAAGTGATACCAAAACAAAACACCTCATGCAAAATTTCAGCCAAATGGGATGAGAATTGCGCGCTCTATTGGCTAAAGAAGACAAGATCCAAGATCGGTTTATATGACAGCTACACCAGATTATGAACCGATTTGAATCCAACTTAGCACAGTTATTGGAAGTGATACCAAAACACTACTTGCAAAATTTCAGACAAATCGGACTAGAATTGAGCCCTCTAGAGGCTCAAGAAGTCAAGATCCAAGATCGGTTTATATGACAGCTATACCAGATTATGAACCGATTTGAATAATACTTAACACAGTTATTGGAAGTGATACCAAAACACCACGTGGAAAATATCATTCCAATCGGACCAGAATTGCGCCCTCTAGAGGCTCAAGAAGTCAAGACCCAAGACTGGTTTATATGGCAGCTATATCAAAACATGGACCGATGCGGCACATTCACAATCCCAACCGACCTACACTAATAAAAAGTATTTGAGCAAAATATCAAGCGGCTATCTTTACTCCTGCGAAAGTTAGCGTGCTTTTGACAGACAGACGGACGGACGGATGGACAGACGTACGGACATGGCTAGATTGACATAAAATGTCACGACGACTAAGAATATATATACTTTACTAGCCGGACCGGGCCAGCTCCACTGCGCCTTCTTTAACTCTCATAAATTTTTTTTGGGTGAGCACATTTCCCTGAATGCGGATATCGAATTCTTGCCATTGTAGCCTATAACGCTGAGCGCGTTCAAATCCTAGCGAGAACATCGGACAAAGCGATGATTATACCCTCTTAATATTGGCGACATTTGGGAAGTACAATGCCATGTATGGTCATTTAAAAAAAATTTCCCAAATTTTTTTTCGCTGGGTACTTGGATCGAAATTTTAATATCATATTCGTTTTTTTTGTCTCCAACACCTTTCATTTGATACATTTGATGCGCCCATCGGACCACTTTCGAATATGGGTGGCGTTTTTGGGGTAATGGGGGAGGGTCCACCTCCACCCGATATCTAAAACTATATAGCCTACGTTTTCTTCCAGACAAGCGTACACAATCCATGAAAATTTTAAGAAAATCGGTTAAGCCAACTACCATATAGACATAATGGGTCTAATGGCGTTTTAGAGGGGTGGTGTGACCCCCTATACTTTGATCTGATTTTGTATGCCAGATTCGAAATCTACTCCCGAATACCTTTCATTTGAGCCATTATTGAAATGAACGTCCAATATTTCTGTTTGGGGGAGTTTTGGGGTTGGGACGGCCCGATGGGTACTTAGACTCAAATTTTAATAACATATTCGTATTCTACTCCCAAAATACCATTCATTAGATACCTTTATTGTCCCGATCGATCAACTTTTGATTTTGGGCTGTGTTTTTGGCATAAAGGGGAGGGTCCGTCCCCCTTTCGATATTGAAAAGTTATATAGCCTATGTTTCCTTCTAGACTAACCTACACAATATGCGAAAATTTCGAGAAAGTCGGTTCTGCCGTTTTTCGGTCTATACGCAACAAGCAAACCCATATATCCGTGATTGGCTAATGAGCCCATTTTAGGCGTTTTTGTGGGGGTGGGATGACCTCCTATACTTCGACATGAATTTGTATGCCATATTCGTTATCTACTCTCGCATACTTTTCATTTGATACCCATATTGTCTTTATTGGTCCACTTTTGATTTTGGGTGGTGTTTTTGGGCTAACGGTGGAGGGTCCGCCCCCTTCCGTTATCAATAAATTTTAAAGCGTAATCCTTCTTCCTGGCCATATTCGTAATCTACTCCCGAAAACCTTTCATTTGAGTCCCATATTGTCATGATCGTCAAATAAACCTATTTTAAAGGGTTTTGGGGCTGCGGCAGCCCCCAGGTATTTGGACCCAACTTTTATTATGAAATTCGTACTCTACTCTTAAATACCTTTCTTTTGAATCGCATATTGTCGGGATCGGTTCACTTTTATTTTTGGGTAGTACTTTAGGGGTAGGGGGGGGGGGGGGTCCACCCCCCTCCCAATATTAAAAAATTATAAAGCCTGTTCTTATTTTCTAAACATATTCGGAATCTACTCCCAAATACCTTTCATTTGAGTCCCATATTTTCATTATCGTCAAATGAACCTATTTTAAGGGGTTTTGGTGCTGGGGCGGTCCCCCAAGTACTTGGACCCAACTTTTATCATGAAATTCGTACTCTACTCTTGATACCTTTCTTTTGAATCCCATATTATCCCGTTCGGCCCACTTTTATTTTTGGGTAGTACTTTTGGCCTATGTTTCCTTCCAGTCTAACTTACACAGTCTGTGAAAATTCAAAGGTAATCGGTTCAGCCGTTTTTGGTCTATATGGATCAAACAAACATCCTTCGATGGTGGGTATAAAAAAAGAGTTATATTTGATCTTTGGTATATATCGAGTTATGAACCGATACGGACAGTTGGCATGGCTGTTAGAAGTCAAGGCACAATACCAATTTCTAAATTTCAGTAAAATCGGATAATAATTACATCCTGTATATGCTGGAGAATTTAATGGCGTACTTTTAGCCCAAGTCGTGGTTTATAGTTTTATTGTCTTTGAATTACATGAAGGGTTTAGGGGAGTCAAAGTTCGTTGCAGACTAGCTGGTGGCAGTTGTACTTGTTTGTTTCCATGGGAATCGTTTGTTTTAATAATGGCACATCATTTTAAACATTTTTCTGTGTTTGAAACGTGTGTTGGAAGCGAAAAATTTGTATTATATTCTCAGTTTATAGTCTTTATATCTAAATAGAGTTAAAATAAAATTTAATTTTGTTTTAAAAATAAAAACTAATAACACATGAACATGTATGCTGCCTTTGACAACTTTGTAGTTTTGCTCAGCATTGGTGTGTTGTTAATAGTCGCAATTGTTGTGAATTCTTCAGAGAATGGATGATGTCGGTGTCATGTCTAGTAATTGTTATTCTTGGCCGTTGGTGTTGTTATAGAAGTTCTTGTTGTTGTTGCTGTTGTGCTGGTGGTGATGTTAGGCAGGCAGCTTGGATGTAATGTTTGTTAGTCTGTTTCAAACTACATTAGGTTCAGTTTTCCAAAGTTTCCAAGTTTTTATTGTTGTTGTTGTTGTTTTTGATATTTTATTTTAGTTTCAAGTCTGAGGTTGGCAAGTGCTTACTTGCCACGTTTAGATGATGTCCATAGAAACATCAGGCTGTTGGTCTTCCACTTTGACTTTTGCATGTTGCATGCGAGGCTCTTTCTTTGCTACGGGCAGAGCCCTCTAATTCGGCTCAAAACAATGGGTTGTCGTAGTCAGAGGAGACGACAGAAGTGATGTGACTGGACACAAAGACGGGCTTTTGTTGTTCCCTGTCTGGGGAGCAACTCCCAGGCCTCTGGGAATCAAAGCAAATTAGTTGAATGTGTCCCAATTAGAGTCCTTATGGTTGTTTGTTACTCAGCGTTGCATGCTGTTGGTCTTTTCCCTGCCTAAGTTGCTAAATGCTTTGTTGCTAGTAGTGTATGTGTGAGAGAAAGGGTGTAAGTAAATGTGTTGTCTAAAGAGTAAAAAATTATGTCCATATGGGAGCAGATTTTGTTTACAAATTTTGTCCAATATTATAATTTCCTGAATTTTGTGTCTTGGTTTAATCCAAATGGAGCCAGGAAAATTGATTTCTCTCAGTCTATCGTATGAAAACAATAAGCAATCGGCCCGGCTCGACCACCTCAGATATGCATATTAACCTCACTAATTCAAGTTCGGTGAAAAGTACACCGTTTATGAGATCTTAGCAGCCATCTCAAAATATGGTCCGATTTGCACCAAACTCGCCAGGGACGTCTAGGGGCCAAACACATTTCACTGCTCAAGATATCACATCGGGAGATCGGTTTACACTGGAGCTATATCAGGTTAAAAACCAACAAAGACCATCGTTGGAAGTAGAAGCGAGTAAGGATAGGTTGGCTTAGGGACAGCCTCACTTAGACGTTTTAGTTCATTGTGGTACCACAGGAACAGGGGAAGGATGATGCCTTCTAGACTCACTTTGACGTTTTAGTCCATTGTGGTTACACAGCAACAGGAGAAGGATAATGCCTTCTAGTTCCTATCGTTCAACCATCCAGATCCCTCTAAAAATCCCAATAACTTGTGAATGTTACCATCCGCTTAATCAAACAAGTTCCTCAAAGAAATGAGAACCTAAAGTGCTAAGCACACAGCAGATATTCTATAGTCTCCTCTCCCACTACGTCATTACAGTTTTAGCAAAAGTCGTTACTTGCAATCTTCAGTCTGTCAGCATGTTTTCTGATCACACAGTGACCTGCCATTACGGACACAATGATCGAGACGTCTGTTTTAGCCAGCGACAGTAAAGCGGTAGACCTCATCAAGTCTAGATTGAGCCACATTATTTTGGAGCGATCTGGATATAGCCGTCATATAGACTGATCTCTTGATTTAAGGCTTTGGGCCATTAAAGGCGCATTTATTGTCTGATGTCGGGGAAATTTGGCACAGTGAGTTAAACTAATCCATCCGACATACTTCCGAAATATGGTACAGATCGGTTCAGATTTGGATATAGCTGCTATATAGACCGTTCTCTCGATTTAAGGCTTTGGGCCCATAAAAAGCATATTTATTCTGCGATATCGTCGAAATTTGGGACAGTGAGTTGTGTAAGGACCTTCGACATCCTTCTCCAATTTGGCCCAGATCGGTCCAGATTTGAATATAGCTGCCATATAGACCGATCTCTCGATTTAAGGCTTTGGGCCCATAAAAGACGCATTTAATGTCTGATGTCGTCAAAACTTGGGAAAGTGAGTTAAGTTAAGCCCTTCGGCATACTTCTGCAATATGGCGCAGATCGGTTCCAATTTAGATATAGTTGCCATATAGACCGATCTCTCGATTTAAGGTTTTGGGTCCTTAAAAGGAAATTCATTGTCCGATTTCGCCGAAATTTGGGACAGGGAGTTGTGGAAGGCACTTCGACATTCTTTTGCAACTTGGCCCTAATCGGTCTTCATTTAAATATAGCTGTCATATAGACCGATATCTCGATTTAAAGTCTTGGCCACATAATCCGATTTCTCTTAAATTTGACACAGTGACATATGTTAGGCTTTCCACATCCGTGTCGTATATGGTTCAGATCAGTTTATATATAGATATAGCAACTAAAAAGACCAATACTTTGGTATAGCTGCTATGGGGCATAAGGTATGCATTTTTCGCCAGATTGGGTATCCAAAGTTTGGCCCGGCCGAACTTAATGCCTTTTTACTGGATTTATTTTCTAGATGACTGAAAAATCCTTTTTTTAAACTTAGCATATTAAACTAAAAAGAAGTAAAAGCGTGCTAAGTTCTTTCCCGGTATCTCTTTTTAGACAAACAAAGTATAAAAGAAAAGAATTGCTATGCTAATTGAATTGAGTGTTGGAGACCACAGTAGAAGTCTATGTGTAAGATTTCAGCGAAATCGAATAAGAATTGGGCCTTTTAGGGGCTCAAAAATAAAATAGGGAGATCGGTTTATAGGGGAGCTGTATCAGGCTGAAGACTGATTCAGACCATCTTTGACAAGTATATTGAATGTCATGGGAGAAGTCGTTGTACAAAATTTCAGCTCAATCGGATAATAATTACGCCCTCTTGAGGCTCAAGAAGTCAGATCTCGGATCGGTTTATATGGCAGCTATAACAGGTTATGGACCGATTTGAACCATATTTGGCACAATTTTTGGAAGTCATAACGAAACATCCCATGCAAAATTTCAGCTAAATGGGAAAGGAATTGCGCCCTCTAGTGGCTCAAGAAGTCGAGAACCCAGATCGGTTTATGTGGCAGCTATATCAGGTTATGAACCGATTTACAACGTACTTGGCACAGCGGTTGGACGTCATAACAAAACACGGTATGCAAAATTTCAGTTAAATCGGATAGGAATTGCGCCCTCCAGAGGCTCAAGAAGTCAAGACCCCAGATCGGTTTATACGACAGCCATGTCAGTTTATGGATCGATTTGAACCATAATTGACACAGTTGTTAGAAACTATAACAAAACATCTGATGCTAAACTTCAGCCAAATCGGATAATAATTGCATTCTCTAGTGGCTCAAGAAGTCAAGATCCCAGATCGGTTTATATGGCAACTATATCAAAACATGGACCGATATGGCCCATTTACAATCCCAACCGACCTACACTTATAAGAAGTATTTGTGCAAAATTTCAAGCTGACAGCTTTACTGCTTCGAAAGTGAGCGTGCTTTCGATAGATAGACAGACGGACGGACGTACAGACGGACGGACAGACGGACGGACAGACGGGCGGACAGACGGACGGACAGACGGGCGGACAGACGGACGGACAGATGGACGGACGGACGGACAGACGGACGGACAGACGGACGGACAGACGGACGGACAGACGGACGGACAGACGGACGGACAGACGGACGGACAGACGGACGGACAGACGGACGGACAGACGGACGGACAGACGGACGGACAGACGGACGGACAGACGGACGGACAGACGGACGGACAGACGGACGGACAGACGGACGGACAGACGGACGGACAGACGGACGGACAGACGGACGGACAGACGGACGGACAGACGGACAGACGGATGGACAGACGGACGGACAGACGGACGGACAGACAGACGGACGAACGGACATGACTAGATCGACTTCAGATATCATGACGATCAAGAGTATATATACTTTATGGATTCTCAGAGGAATATTTCGGGGAGTTTTAAACAGAATGACGAAATTAGTATACCCCCATCCTATGGTGGAGGGTATAAAAAAACACACCCATAAAATTTAGAAAAGGACATGAAATCGATATTACGGTCCATATAATTTAATGTTTGAAGATTATTTCATGCAAATGTTGACCATAACTGAGCCTCAAATGATCCACCCGCTTAGTCCAATTGTAGCATACTTTTCCCAACATTTTAGTTGGTATCTCACGAATAAATGCTTTAATGTTTTCTTCAATTGAAGCGCGCTTTTCTGTATAGACATGAGCTTTAACATAGCCCCACAAAAATAGCCTAAAGGCGTTAAGTCGCACGATCTAGGCGGCCCGAAAGTGAAATTAAGTGTTTACCGTACCCGCCTCTCAATAAGTTCATTGTTGCGCATGCCGTCTTGCTGAAACCACATGCCATGCAAGTCAAGTTCTTGCATGCAAGTCAAGCTCTTGCATGCAAGTCAAGCTCTTGCATGCAAGTCAAGCTCTTGCATGCAAGTCAAGCTCTTGCATGCAAGTCAAGCTCTTGCATGCAAGTAAAGCTCTTGCATGCAAGTCAAGCTCTTGCATGCTAGTCAAGCTCTTGCATCTCACGATAGTGAGATGACATCCAACTTTTTTGGATATCGTCACCATTCACAGTTACGTTACGATTCGCATCATCTTTGAAGAAGTACGATCCAATGATGCCACCAGCACATAAACCGCACCAAACTGTGACTTTTGGTAATCGACAATTCTGTTTATTTAAGTACCCATTGAGCCAACAATGAGCCTGATCGATGGAATGTAAGAAGCGCGCTATGATATTTCTTAACAGAGCACGCGTTGTGATAAGCCTTCTTCGTTTGTAAGGCGATTCATGGTTAAATTATAGACCAAACTAAAGACAGTGAAACGAAATACGAAACGTGAGTCAGCTGTTTAAACCAGTGTTGCCAAAAAGATAATAGCTAAAAAATCACCCCTTATATGCATGCAGTTGTCAAGAAAGGCGACATTTTGCATGCCCCGTTATGGTAACCCAAAAACACAAAATTGGTATAAAGTTTCGGGTGAAATATCCGTGGGGTACACCCAACCATAAAACGCACCCAAAACGAACGTGTTTACCATTTGGGACAATATGGGTATCAAATTAAAGCCTTTTAAGAGCAGATAACTTGATATTACAATTTGAACTCAAGTGTAGGGGGGTCCTCCACCCCCAAGAACCGCCCAAAAATGACATGTTTTCCGATTGAGGCAATATGGGTATCAAATGAAATATATGAGGAAGTAGAATACGGAACTGAGATATAAATTTGGGTTGAGGTCCCAGTGGGGCCGTCCAGCTCAAAAACCACCCGATCGGGACAATATGGGATTCAAATGAAAGGTACTTGAGAACTAAATAGGAATGTAAATTATTTTCAAATTTGGGCCATATCAAAAGGGTGTAGCCAAGCACACCGGGCTATGTTTAAATCATGCAATTGGTTACATTTTCCTTTAATCACTGAGAAATATCTTCCCACTGTGCAGGGTACATAATTGTCATCTCTAACCCAATTCTATACGTTTTTACGTGTTTGTAGTTAATGTTTGTTATAGTTTCTCTTTACCACAAAATGCCACATAAAATTTTTGAAAAAAAAAGTACCAACAACAACGAAATATGAAATAATTAGTGTTTTTTGTGGTTGTTCCTTTTTTGTTGTTGTTGTTTTTGCCATATGACAATACTGTTGCATGCTGTCGTGGCTTTTGCGGTTTTCTGGCTAAAAAAAGGAGCTCATAGACATTGAAGCAGTAGAAAAACCAGCAGAGTTTTAAAAAACTAAGCCTCATAGTCGGAGTGGAACTATTGTTGTTTGCCAAAACCACTTAATATCAGAGATTGAAGCTACTGAGCTACACAAATGTTTTTAATTTTTATTTATTCGGTTTTTTTGCTAAGTACTTATTGGGGACAAAAATCATATCAATTAAAACTTTTTTTTTTGGTTACGAAGAGCAATGCATTTCCGATACAGTTTTTTGGCATTTGTATTTTATTATCATTTAGAGAGACAGTTATTGTCACCTCTACTCAAACAAATGAATCATGAAATGCTTTTCGTGGCTTTGAGTAGCACAAGAATGAGATAATTTTTTATTCGCTCCACAACGCCTTTGTATTAAATCTACAAAATAAATATTCATCAAATTGTTCTTCATATCTGTTAGCACAGTGGGAAACCCTAGTTTTTTTATATCCATGATTCATGGCGATTATTATTTTTTTTTTTATTTTTGCATTGGGTATAAATCGTTCAAACTTGTGGAAAATTGTAGTCTTTTGCTTTTGAGAAATACACAACACTGACAACATTATAATTAAACAAGTAAAAGCGTGCTAAGTTCGACCGGGCCGAATCTTATATACTCTCCACCATGGATCGTATTTGTCGAGTTCTATGCGTTGTCTCTTTTTAGGCAATCAAGGAATATTGAATAAGAACTGTTGTGCTATTGGAGCTATATCAAGTTATAGTCCGATTCGGACCAAAATGAGAGCTGAACATTGTAGAAGTCATTGTGTCATATTTCAGTTCATTCGGATATGAATTGCGCCTTGTAGGGGCTCAAGAAGCAAAATCGGGAGAACGATTTATATGGGAGCTTTATCAAACTATTGATCGATTCAGACCACATTAGACACGTATGTTGAAGGTCATGAGAGAAGCCGTTGTACAAAATTCGTGCCAAATGGGAAGAGAATTGCGCCCTCTAAAGGCTCAAGAAGTCAAGATCCCAGATCGGTTTATATGGCAGCTATATGAGGTTCTATACCGATTTGCGCAATACTTAGCACAGCTATTGGAAGTCATAACAAAACACCTCATGCAAAATTTCAGCCAAATGGGATGAGAATTGCGCGCTCTATGGGCTCAAGAAGTCAAGATCTAAGATCGGTTTATATGACAGCTATACCAGATTATGAACCGATTTGAATCATACTCGACAAATTTATTGGAAGTTCTACCAAAACACTATGTGAAAAATGTCAGTCAAATTGGACGATAGTTGCGCCCTCTAGAGGCTCAAGAAGTCAAGACCTCAGATAGGTTTTTATGACAGCTATATCAAAACATGGATCGATTCAAACCATACTAAGCGCAGTTGCTGAAAGTGACACCAGAATATTACGCGCAAAATTTCAGTCAAATCGGACGATAATTGCGCCCTCTAGAGGTTCAAGAAGTCAAGATCCCAGATCGGTTTATATGGCAATTATATCAAAACATGGTTCGATTTAAACCATACTTAGAAAGTGATACCAAAACACCACGTGCAATATTTCAGTCAAATAGTACGAGAACTGCGCCCTTTAGAGGTTCAAGAAGTCAAGATCCCAGATCGGTTTATATGGCAGCTATATCAAAACATGGTTTGATTTAAACCATACTTAGAAAGTGATACCAAAACACCACGTGCAATATTTCAGTCAAATCGTACGAGAACTGCGCCCTCTAGAGGCTCAAGAAATCAAGACACTAGATCAGTTTATATGGCAGCTATATCAGGTTATTGGCCGATGTGAACCATACTTAGCACTATTGTTGAAAGTCATAACAAAACACCTCCTGCAAAACTTCAGCCAAATCGGATAGGAATTGCTCCCTGTAGAGGCTCAAGAAATCAAGATCCCAGAGCGGTTTATATGGCAGCTATATCAAAACCTGGACCCGATATAGCCCATTTACAATCCCAACCGATCTACACTAATAAAAAGTATTTGAGCAAAATTCAAGCGGCTAGCTTTACTCCTTCGAAAGTTTGTGTGCTTTCGTCAGACAGACGGACGGACAGATGGACGAACATGGCTAGATCGACTTAAAATGACATGACTATGACTATGACTTATTGGGTCTCAGACGCATATTTCGAGGTGTTACAAACAGAATGACAAAGTTAGTATACCCCCATCCTATGGGGGAGGGTATAAAAATAAACCGATCTGAATCATATACGACACGTATGTCGATAAGCCTGACATAAGTCACTGTGTTAAATTTAAGTGAAATTGGATTGTAAATGCGCCTTTTATGGGGCCATGGTAGCTATATCTAAATCTGAAACGATTTGGGCCATGTTTCAGGAAAATGTGGAAGAGCCTAACACAAAGCACTACCCCAAATTTCGGTGAAATCGGACAATAAATGTGCCTTCATGGGCCCAAAACCTTAAATCGAGAGAACGGTCTATATGGCAGCTATATTCAAATCTGCACCGATCTGAGCCAAATTGAAGAAGGACGTCGAGGAGCCTAACACAACCCACTATCCCAAATTTCAGCGACATCGGATAATAAATGCGTTTTTTATTTAAACAAAACCTAAAACCGAGATATTGGTCTATATGACAGCTTTATCCTAATCTGAGCCGATCAGGGCCAAATTAAGGAAATATTATAGCCCCAAAACCTAGAACCGAGATATCGGTCTATTTAGCAGCTATATCCAAATCTGGACCGATCTGTGCGTTATTGTAGAAGTATGTCAAGGGGCTTAACTTACCACACTGTCCCAAATTTCGGCGATATCATACAATAAATGCGCCATTTATGGGCAATACCTTAAATCGAGAGATCGGTCTATATGGCAGCTATATTCAAATCTGGACGCATCCGGGCAAAATTGAAAAAGGACGTCGAGGAGCCTAACTAATCTTACTGCCTCAAATTTTAGCGACATCGCCTTTTATGAGCCCAAAACCTAAAACCGAGATATCGGTCTATATGACAGCTATATCCTAATCTGAGCCGATCTGTGCCATAATGCAGAAGTATGTCAAGGTGCTTTACATAACCCACTGTCGCAAATTTCGGCGACGTCGGATAATAAATACGCTTTTATGGGCCTAAAACCTTAAATCGAGAAATCGGTCTATATGGCAGCTGTATTCAAATCTGGATCGATCTGTGCCATATTGCACAAGTATGTCAAGGGGCTTAACTTAACTCACTGTCCCAAATTTCGGCGACATTGGATAATAAATGCGCATTTTATGGCCCCAAAGCCTAAATCGGAGGATCGGTCTATATGGCAGCTATAGCCTAATCTGAACCGATCTGTGCCATATAGCAGAAAAATGTCAAGAGTCTTAACTTAACTCACTGTCCTAAATTTCGGCGACATCGGATAATAAATACGTCTTTTATGGACCCAAAACTTTAAATCGAGAAATCGGTCTAAATGGCAGCTATACCCAAATCTGGACCGATCTGGCCCAAATTGGCGAAGGATATCGAAGGTCCTAACGCAACTCACTGTCTTAAATTTCATCAAGATCGGGGAAATAAATGTGGCTTTTATGGGCCTAAGACCCTAAATCGGTGGATCGGTCTATATGGGGACTTTATCTAGATATGGTCCGATATAGACCACCGTCGAACTTAACCTGCTTATGGACAAAAAAAGAATCTATGCAAAGTTTCACCTCAATATCTCTATTTTTTAAGACTGTAGCGTGATTTCAACAGACAGACGGACGGACATGTCTGATCGGAATAACAAAATGAATATACCGCCATCCTTCGGTGGTGGGTATAATAGACCTTTTAAGCCCCTGGATGATACAAGTTTTATCCCTCACGAGATAAATGATGACGTATAAGATTCATGAGGCCACCGTACCGCAGAGGTTAGCATGTCCGCCTATGACGCTGAACGCCAGGGTTCCAATCTGGGCGAGACCATCAAAAAAATGTTCAGCGGTGGTTTTCCCCTCCTAATGCTGGCAACATTTGTGAGGTACTATGCCATGTAAAACTTCTCTCTATAGAGGTGTCGCACTGCAGCACGCCGTTCGGACTCGGCTATAAAAAGGAGGCTCCTTATCATTGAACATAAAAATTGAATCGGACTGCATTCATTGATATGTGAGAAGTTTGCCCCTGTTCCTTAGTGGAATGTTCAATGGCAAAGTTTGCAAAAATTGGGTTGAAATTTACGCTTGTTATACCTTCCACCATAGGATGGGGGTATACTAATTTCCTCATTCTGTTTGTAACACCTCGAAATATGCGTCTAAGACCCCATAAAGTATATATATTCTTGATCGTCATGTCAATTTAAGTCGATCTAGCCATGTCCGTCCGTCCGTCCGTCCGTCTGTCTGTCGAATGCACGCTAACTTTCGAAGGAGTGAAGCTAGCCGCTTGGAATTTTGCTCAAATACTTTCTATTAGTGTAGGTCGGTTGGTATTGTAAATGGGCTAAAGCGGTCCATGTTTTGATATAGCTGCTGTACAAACCGATCTTGTGTCTTGACCTCTTGAGCCTCTAGAGGGCTCAATTGTAGGCTGATTTGTCTGAAATTTTGCACGTAGTGTTTTAAAAGCACTTACAACAACTGTGCTGAGTGTGATTCAAATCGGTTCACAATCTCGTATAGCTGTCATATAAACCGATCTTGGATCTTGAGCCAATAGAGCGCGCAATTCTCATCCGATTTCAATAACTGTGCTAAGTATGGCGTAAATCGGTATAGAACCTGATATAGCTGCCATATAAACCGACCTGGGATCTTGATTTCTTGAACCTCTAGAGGGCGCAATTCTTATCCGATTTGGCTGAAATTTTGTACAACTGCTTCTCTCATGACCTTCAACATACGTGTATAATAATCGATCAATAGCTTGATACAGCTCCCATACAAACCTATCTCCCGATTATGCTTCTTGAGCCCCTACAAGGCGCAATTCTTATCCGAATCAACTAAAATATTACACAAGGACTTCTACAATGTTCAGCATTTATTTGTGGTCCGAATCGCACTATAACTTGATATAGCTCCAATAGCACAACAGTTTTATTCAATATTCTATGTTTGCCTAAAAAGAGATACCGCGCATAGAACTCGACAAATGCGATCCATGGTGGAGGGTATATAAGATTCGGCCCGGTCGAACTTAGCACGCTCTTACTTGTTTTCATGTATTGTACACTAATGTCGCTGTTAATTTTTCATGAGCACCGGGACCATACAAAAAGACAAAATCTCACAATTCACAATTATTAGTCTGAGAACATGAAATTGCCTAAACAATGAGTACGAGAGTATGTTGCAATGAAAACTGACGCCAATGCATGTTGAGTGCAACACAAATGTAGTTTCCGATTGCAATGTTGTCATTTGGGGGGTGGTTGACGCCCGGTTGTGACTGCATGGATAGATTCGACCACATTGGGGACTGCCCAGAGATCTTTGTATGCCCAGCTTATTACCCAAATCATAAATGTTTTATTATGGAAATCTGTTATTAGCGCTCTATCTGTACATGCATACAGTGAATACTTTTTTTTGTGTGTGTGTGTGTGTGTGGGGGGGGGGGGGGTTAATGATTGCGTATGTCCATACATTTGCGATGACATATTGTTCATTAACTGCTCCTGGCTAGAAATGGGATTAATGTCTGTTTTCATTTTTTTTTGCGATTTTGTTTGTTGGTCGCAATATTGCCGCTGCGGTTTGCATAACGGATTTGATATTTTTTTGTTGTTGCCCTGAATGTAGTTTTGTTTGTGGGCATCCATGTGACAGCTGTTTCTAATCGCAGTTGTACATAGTCGTGTGTATTTTGAAATGGATTGGGTGAATTCATAAAGGATTGTCCACAAGAGGACATATTCAATATCAATTAGACCACAGATCATGTTGTAATTCCTCAATGGGTTGTATCGAGGCCTGAAAGGATGTTGCAGCAAAAGCTTTTTATAAATTCATTGGTTAAATAGAATGTGACACTCCTTAAACACTTTAAAAGGCTGTTGAATTTAATTTTCGCAGATTTAGTTCTAAGCGAATGACGTCAAATGGAAGTAAGGCGTGTGGCTTCAATCTTCAAATAAGGGTTTTTATGTTTTTGACGTTTGATTGGATGAAAGGAGTGGACGGTAGTATTTTGAGTGAATTGTAATCAACGAAAACTGTCAAAACCGTCCACCATATCCACAACCATAGGACAGGGGCATACTAAACTAATCAACTCATCATAATGGGGAGGGCTGTATCAGCTTATAGACCGATACGGATCATAATTGGCATAGATGTTGGACACAAGTCTTTGTTTCAAATTTCAGTCAAATCGGATGAAAATTGAGGCTTCTGGGGGCGCAAGAAATAACATCGGGGGACCGGTCTATATGGGGGCTATATCGAAATCTGAACAGACATGACCCATTTGAAATCCATCATTAACCTGCATCAATATGAAATATATGTGCAAAATTTTAAGCAGCTAGCTATACTCGCTTGAACGCTAGCATGATTTCGACAGACGGACGGACGGATATGGCTACATCAACTCAGAATGTCGAGACAATCCAGAATATTTATACTTTATGATGAGGCAGATGAATTTTTCGAGGCTTGAAATACCTAAAGGTTCAAAGGTATTTCAAGCCAGGTCTGAGATTGGTATCCCTGCAAAATTAATGAGACTCTGCAGGATGACGCTTGCTGATAAGCGTTCCTCAGTAAGAATAGGAAATAATCTCTCCGAATGATTTCATACCTAACGAGGTTTTAGACAAGGAGACAGCCTTTCGTGTGATCTCTTAAATATCCTGGTGGAGAAGATTATACGAGATACAGATGTGAATAGATATGGCACACTAATCTCAAGAGAACACATGCTACTCGCCAATGCCGACGACATCGACATCAAAGGTCGGTCACTGGAAGTAGTAGCTGCAGCCTTGAAAGAATCGAAAGAGAGTCTATGAAAATGGGTCTGGCAGGAAATGGAGATAAGACGAAATGGATGGTATCAACTACCAAAACGTTCTGAACAAACGATCAGGTTAAGAAATTGGAGAAAGTTGGGAACCACAACTTTGAGATAGTCAGAAACTTCATCTACCTCGGCACCGCCGTAACCTAAACGAATGACACTAGGTTTGAGATTAAGCGAAGAATAATACTGGCAAACAGATGCTACTTGGGACTAAGTAAGCAGTTTAGAAACAAGGCCACCTCTCGAGAGACGAAGATTACACTATTCAAGACACTGATACAACCCATGTTGTTATATTGTTCTAATGCATGGGTACTTGTGAAAGCAGATGAGGCAGTGCTTGGGGTATTTGAGAGAAAGATTCTTCGTTAAATATATGGACCAGTTTGTGTTAATGGAGAATATAGGCGACGTATAAACCACAAGCTGTATGACGACGATAGCATAGTTACACTCATCAAAATACTACGGCTGCGTTGACTAGGTCATGTTGTCAGAATGGATGAAGAAGCTTCAGCACAGAAGTCTTTTGAAGACAAATACGGTGGTACACGCAAACCGGGAAGACCAAAAGCCCGATGGAAAGATCAAGTTGTGGGAGACACCTCGAAACTTGGTGTCAGAGATTTTAGAATGAGCGCAGAAGATCGAGGCGCTTGGAACGCTATTCAACGTTCGGCTAGTGGAAAAAATATTCTGTCGTAGCCAATTAAAGTAAAAATTTCAAATTTCAGCGAAATCGGATAAAAAATAAAGCTTTTATGGGCTTCAGACCCATTATCGGCAGATCGATCTGTATGGAAGCTATACCTAAATACAGTCTGATACAAACCATATTTGGGACGGACGTCGGGAGACCTAAAACTACCCACTGTTTCAAATTTCAATGAAATCGGACTATATATAGTGCTTTTATGGGCTTCAGACCCTTTATCGGGAGATCGGTCAATATGGTAGCTATATCTTAATATAGTCCGATCTATACCACATTTGGGTCGGTTGTTGAGAGGCTTAAACCTGCGCAAAATTCCAAATTTCAACGAAATCGGGCAATAAATAGTGCATTTATAGGCTTCAGACTTTTTATCGGCAGATCGGTCAATATGGTAGCTATATCTAAATATAGTCCGATCTGTACCATATTTGAGTCAGATGTCGGGAGACTTCAAATAACTCACTTTTGCAAATTTCAGCGAAATCGGGTAATAAATAAAGCTTTTATGGTCTTCCGACCCTTTATCGGCAGATCGGTCAATATGGTAGCTATATCTAAATATAGTCCGATCTGTACCATATTTGAGTCAGATGTTGAGAGACTTCAAATAACTCACTGTTCTAAATTTCAGTGAAATCGGGTAATAAATAAAGCTTTTATGGGCTTCAGACCCTTTATCGGGAGATCGGTCTATATGGCAGCTATATCTAAATATAGTCCGATCTGAACCATATTGGGGTCCTATGTTAGGAGCCTAAAACTACTCACCGTTTTGAATATCATTGAAATTGGATAAAAAATAATGATTTTATGGTCTTCAGACCCTTTATCGGCAGATCGGTCAATATGGCAGCTATATCTAAATATAGTCCGATCTAAGCCATATTTAGGTCAGATATTGGAGGGCTTAAGATAACCCACTATTGCAAATTTCAGTGAAATCGGGTAATAAATAAAGCTTTTATGGTCTTCGGCCCTTTATCGGCAGATTGGTCTATATGGTAGCGATATCTAAATATAGTCCGATCTGAACCATATTTGGGTCAGGTGTCGGGATGCCTTAAACTACTCATTGTTTAAAAATTCAGCAAAATCGTATGAAAAATAATGTTTTTATGGGCATTAGACCCTTTGTCGGAAAATCGGTCTATATAGCAGCTATATTCAAATATGGTCCGATTTAGCCCGTTCAAAAACTTAACCAGCGTGCATCAAAAAGACGTATCTGTACCAAATTTCAGCTCAATATCTCAATTTTAGAAGGCTCTAAAGTGATTACAACAGACGGACGGACAGACAGATGGACATCGTTAAATCGTCTTAGAATTTTACGACTATCCGATATATCTACCCTTTGTAGGGTCGAAAATTGATATTTCGATGTGCTGCAAACGGAATGACTAAATGAATGTACCCCCCTATCCCACGGTGGTGGGTATAAAAAGTACTACGTACACCAGGTTGTGTAGGGTATTATATAGTCGGCTCCGCTCGACTTTTGCCTTTCCTTACTGGTTTATGATTATTTCATGCAAATGTTTACTTTGGCTTCGGCCCAAATGGCCCATTCACTTAGTCCAATTTTGGTATACTCTTTCCAACATTTCGACCGGTATCTCACGAATAAATGCATCAATGTTGTCTTCCAATTCAAGCGGGCTTGTTTGTATGGACATAAGCCCCACAAAAAATAGTCTAAAGGCGTCAAATCGCACGAGCTAGGCGGCAAATTGAACGGTGAAGAACTTGAAATAAAATGTTTACCAAACTCGCCTCTCAATAAGTCCATTGTTACGCGTGCTAGATGGCACTGTCTTGTTGAAACCACATGTCATGCAAGTCAAGCTCTTGCATTTTGGGAAAACGAAGTTGAATATCATTTCACGGTAGTGCTCACCATTCACAGTTTCGCACCGTCTTTGAAGAAGTACGGTCCAATGATACCACCAGCCCATAAACCGCACCAAACTGTGACTTTTTCTGGATGCATTGAGGCTCTTGCAATGCTTCTGGTTGATGTTCACTCCAAAATCAACAATTCTGCATATTTACGTACCCATTGAGCCAAAAAATAGCTTCGTAGATGGAATGGAAGATTCCATCGCGATGATCTTTCTTTACAGATAACGCATTTTGGTAAAAAAATTGAATAGTTTACGAGCCTTGTTCGTTTGTAAGATGAATCATGGTTAAATTATAGACCAAACTGAAGATCCTTGACAATGAAACAAAACACGAAACGTGCGTGAGCTGTTTAAATCAGTGTTGCCATTAAGATAGTAGCTAAAAGATCACCCTTTATTTTCTTACCCTTTTGACACTTCGCTCCATCGTCTGTTTGAGTATGGTTCACTAACTTTTCGTTTTACCTCGATGTGCAATTTAAAAAATTTCTAAATTTTTCTTCAATTTAGATGAAAGTCATAGCGGTGAGTTATTTAAGCTGCTCCAATATCCATTAAAAGCTAAACTTTAGTTCTTCTTAAATTCAAAACTAATAGTAGTTCTATGGTTTAACTCGCCCACAGAGTAAGAACCCCCGTAGTGATGCCAAAAATATCCAATACCTCCATCACCATGAAAAAGGTCGGAGATAATTTTAATTCAAAAATTTACTTATCAATCACCGACCACCCCAAGGTCCATACTGTCATCCTTTATGTTCATACCATATTAAATTAGCGTATGCAATTCGTACTTTTGGAAATATTTTTTTTTCTTCTTACTGTCCTAAATATGAATATTTAAATAATGCGTTGACATTTTTATTCGTTGTATTTTTGTGACTCCTGGCAATTATGGAATACCTGCTGTGATTCCATTCAGAAGTCTTTGCATTTTAAACACTTCAATAATCGCTTCCAGCTGTGGCACAACGAGGCAACAATGATTCCTGAACGGGAATTGGTGTCAAATATAAATGGCATGGAATTTATTAACTACAACAAATTACTTGGAGTGATGTGAATGGAAGAGCAGGATTCTGAGAAGGAGAACAGCAGCAGCAGGAGCAGCATAAGTCATGAGAGTGTGTAAGCATTTGAGCATTAGCACTCAAAAACCTTACACTGTCAACAGTTACAAGTTCAGCACTTCGATGCATTGCCAGCTCAGTTAGAAGGGGTTGTAGTTCACAGCTTTGCATATGACATGTGCGTATGTTGCCGAAGAGGGTTGCTGCATGTTCGTCTTTTGCTGAGAAAGATGCAGACAAAAAAAGACTCAACAATTGCTGCTGCCATCAATTGTGCGTAAAATTTTGAAATCTGTGCACTGTAGCAAAACATAGTTGAGAAGGGTGGGACTTTTCTTATTTTGTTGCCATTCATTTGTGGTTGTTGGTGTGTAATGAAGGCTTGTACTTACCTCGTGTTGCATACTTCACCCTATTTGAAGGAATGTTTACGACTTTAAACTCTTTCTGGATCTGATTCATTGTAGCAATTGTTGTTATTGTTGTTGTTATAGTCCACCAGCTAAGCAGGAGTCCCATTAACAATAGGAATTGTGACAGATGTTCTATAATGCACAAAACTCAACATTTCCCCATTATCCTTTGAAAATGTCCTGTTTTTGCAAAACGTAATAAATTAGCTTTATTGCATAACAAAACAATTAGACTTTTAACAAATACTTCAATTAAGGGGCGGTCATTCAAGCAAACGAATGGTAGCAGCAACAAAACACTCTGAGTGTTTTAAGCAGCGATAGGCAACAACACAAACACAAACACCCTACAGCACATTGCATTGTAAGAACGCAAGATTATAAGCACGCGATTATGTGCTTGTATACAACTGCAGTGAAGGGCATTATAAATACCCTACACAACTACTGTGATACATGGTATATTTTCGTGCATATGTAGTATTGGTAAATATATCGGGTATGGGGAGGCCACCGGCACTTGAATTTGTAGATATCACATTCGTTCTTTACTCCCAAATATCGTTGATTTGAGCTCCACATTGCTATAGTCGGAAATGAAGTTCAGTTTAGGGGTTATTTAGGGCGTATCCCCAAAATTGGATATCAAGTTTGTTTTCTACTCTCAAATACCTTGAGAGACCCATATTGCCATAATGGGTCAATAAATCTATTCGACGTATTTTTAGGAGAAAAAAAAACCATCCTGACTTGAACGCAAATTTTAATGTCATATTTTTAATCTACTCCCAAATCTCATTTATTTGAATCCTATATAGCCATGGTCCGCTGCCCATTTGGAGGTATTTGGGGGTGAGGCAAAAGTTAGGTCCATTATTTGGACCTAATTTTTATGACATATTTGTAATCTACTGCCTGATACTTTTCATTTGAGTCCCATATTGATAGGAACATCGAATATTTTTGTTTAGAGAAGTTTTTGGTTTGGGTCGTCCCGCTGGGTACTTGGGCTCAAAATTTAATATGATATTCATTTTCTAGTCTCCAATACCTTTCATTTGATACCCAAATTGTGCCCGTCAGTTCTCTGTAGGTTTTGGGTGGCGTTTTTGGTGTAAGGGGGAGGGTCAGCCACCATCCGATATCCAAAAATAATATAACCTATGTTTCCCTTTTTTTGATTCTACTGAACAAACAAACAAACCGAGTCTCATATAATCATGATGGGTCATATACCCATATGGGAAGTTTTTAGGGGGTGGGGTGACCCTCTACACTTCGATCTGAATTTGTAAGCCAGATTGGTAATCTACTCCCGAATACCTTTCATTTAAGCCCCATATTGATATGGACGACCAATTTGTTTGTTTTTATACATTTTACAATTTTTAATCATATTCGCACTCTACTCTTCAAAACCTTTCATTTGATATCCATATTGGCTTTATCGGTCCACTTGTGATTTTGGATGGTATTTTTGGGTTTACAGGAAGGGTCCGTCCCCTTCCGATATCAACAAATTATAAAGCATATTTCTTCTTCCTGAGCATATTCCTAATCTACTCCCGAATACCTTTCATTAGAGCCCCATATTGTCATGATCGTCAAATAAACCTATTTTAAGGGGTTTTGGGGCTAGGGCGGCCCCCGGGATACTTAGACCCAACTTTTATTATTAAATTCGGACTCTACTCTTGAATACCTTTCATTTGAATCCCATATGGTCCTGATCGGTACACTTTTATATATGGGTAGAAGTTTTGGAGTAAGGGGGAGGGTCCGCCCTCTCCCGATATCGACATAGGCCATACAATTTTTAGATATCGGAAGGGGGACGGACACTCCCCCTTATGCGAAAAACACAACCCAAAATCAAAAGGGGAGCGATCGGGACAATATAGGTATCAAATGAAAGGCATTGGAAACCAGAAAACGATTATGGTATTAAAATTTGGATCCAAGTACCCAGTCAAAACTCTTCTAAAAAATATATCCGTAATTCTTGCCAATATGAGACTCAAATGAAAAGTATTAGGCAGTAGATTACAAATATGGCATACAAAATTAGGTCCAAGTAATGGGAGGTCGCCCACCCTCAAATAGTGCAAACCAGTGCTGGGGCATCGTGGGTTCGATTCCTTCCATTGGCTTCATTCTGCAGGTATAAACGTAGAACTTTGGTATTAAAATTATTTGGTACAACAAAGGAATTTTAGCTTTACTTTAACCAGACTGAGGTATGGTAATATTTGCTTGTAACCCTCCATACTGATTCGACATTACATCTTCAGCCTCTTCTTACAGCCTCAGAATAAAACTAAGCAAAATTTCCTAGCTTTCCCTTTTGTTTGGAATATGTTGGTATTGAGCTATATCAGGTTATAGACCGAATTGGGCTGTCATGCAAAATTTCAGCCAAATCGAATGGAAATTGAGGCTTCCAGGGGCTCAAGAAGTCAAATCGGGAGATAGGTTTATATAGGAGCTATATCCAAATCCGAACCGATATAGCTCATTTGAAATCCCCAACGACCTACATTAATTTTTAGTATCGGTGCAAAATGTCAAGCGGCCAGCTTTAAGCGTTCGACCGCTATAGTGATTTCGACAGACGGACATGGCTAGTTCGACTCAGAATATCGAGACGATC
The DNA here is from genome assembly GCF_963082655.1 of Stomoxys calcitrans. Taxonomy (NCBI): domain Eukaryota; kingdom Metazoa; phylum Arthropoda; class Insecta; order Diptera; family Muscidae; genus Stomoxys; species Stomoxys calcitrans. The sequence goes on from NC_081553.1 coordinate 8,012,717, forward strand.
TAAAATATATATAGTTTATGGGGTCCTAGATCAATATTTCGAGGTGTTACATACGGAATGACTAGATTAGTATACCCCTATCCTTTGGTGGAGGGTATAGAAAGGTTCACCATGACATCCTTTTTCATTACAATTTGAACTAACCGAGTGTCTCAAAATCACCAAGTACATGGATTCTTGGACATGAACTTAAATTTATGCACATAAAAATAGGATTTTCTTTTCCTTTGTGGTGACAAGCGTTCACTGAGAACTCCTATTCGCCATTTCGCTACACTATGCCAAGGTGGAATGGAATGAGTTTTTGATGTTTAACATTAACATTTGAAGTAACTTTTCCACGCGCTTTAATGCAAAGTGATGCCAATGACATTTGACAGTGATTTATTGCCCGAAACAGACGCCAAAAAGCTCACTACAATGCATCACTTTATTACACGAAGAGGGAGCCAAAAAAAAAAACGTAACAAAGTTCTCCCTCTTCTCAAATACTTGCATAGATGTAACGATGAACTGGAAAATGAAGGAACATGCCCTCTATTCATTTCGAGGATGTCACATACACTGTTACAAATGTTTTAACGCAATGGGAGCACATGTACATAAACTCAATGAAATGATACTCGAATACACACGGAAAAAATGTGCAGATATAAGGGAAATCTTAACATAAAAATTAAAAATTTGATAAGGAGAGACTTTTTTTTTATAACTGTGAGTGCTATCCCATTCAAGTTTTTCCTTTTTATAGGCGAGCCAGACACCTCTTTCTTTTAGTGAGTTTGTGGAAGAAAATGAACTTCACGTAATGGCGGTGCACTCGGTGTCCCATTAGTGCATTCATTGGTCATAACACAACTTTAAGCTTTTGTGTCTCCTGGTCCAGATCGCATCTACCCTAAGATGTTACAGGACGATGATGGATGGTAATCATACCGAAGGTGATATTCATACTGAAGGTGGTATTCATATTGAATTGTGGTATTCATGTCGAAGTGGTATTAATACCGAAAGTGGTATTCACACCGAAGGTGGTATTCATATCGAATGTGGTTTTTATACCGAAAGAGGTATTTATATCGAAAGAGGTATTCATGCCAAATCTGGTATTCATATCAAAAGTGGTATTTATACCGAAAGAGATATTCATACAGAAAGAAGTAAAGGGTGATTTTTTTGAGGTTAGGATTTTCATGCATTAGTATTTGACAGATCACGTGAGATTTCAGACATGGTGTCAAAGAGAAAGATGCTCAGTATGCTTTGACATTTCATCATGAATAGACTTACTAACGAGCAACGCTTGCAAATCATTTTCAGTGAATGGGCCCTAGAAATGTTGGCAGAAAATCCGCTTTTTTATCGACAAATTTTGTTCAGCGATGAGGCTGATTTCTTGTTGAATGGCTACGTAAGTAAGCAAAATTGCCGCATTTGGAGTGAAGAGCAACCAGAAGCCGTTCAAGAACTGCCCATGCATCCCGAAAAATGCACTGTTTGGTGTGGTTTGTACGCTGGTGGAATCATTGGACCGTATTTTTTCAAAGATGCTGTTGGACGCAACGTTACGGTGAATGAACACATTTCGAACCGAACACTGATTTTGGTAATAAAATTCAATGATTTGCAAGCGTTGCTCGTTAGTAAGTCTATTCATGATGAAATGTCAAAGCATACTGAGCATCTTTCTCTTTGACACCATGTCTGAAATCCCACGTGATCTGTCAAATACTAATGCATGAAAATCCTAACCTCAAAAAAATCACCCTTTATTTACACATTAAGAGGTATTATACCGTAAGAGGTATTCATACCGAAAGAGGTATTCATACCGAATAAGGTACTCATATCGAATTCATACCGAATGAGTGGTATTTATACCGAAAGAATACCACATTCATACCGAATGTGATATTCATACCAAATGAGGTTTTCATACTGAATGAGGTATTCATACTGAAGGAGGTATTCATACTAAATGAGGTATTCATACTGAATGAGGTATTCATGCTGAATGAGGTATTCATATCAAAAGTGGTATTTATAACGAAAGAGGTATTGATAGCTAATGAGGTATACATACCGAATTAGGTACTGAAGGTGGTATTCATATCAAAAGTGGTATGTATGCCGAAGGAGGTTTTTATACCGAAAGAGGTATTTATACCGAAGGCGGTATTCATACTATTGACAGCGGCATTACTGTTACGAGAATGAGTATGTTTTTGCATAGGGAGATCACGGCCAGTATTAGGACGTCTTCATTGAAGATGGTATTCATACCAAAAGAGGTATTCATGCCGAATAAGGTATTCATACTGAATGAGGTCTCATACCTAAGGTGATATTTATACCGATTAAGGTACTGAAGGTGTTATTTAATCATAATTTTCGTCATGGAAGAGGCGGAGTGCCTTCTCCGCACGCTTCTGGTCCGTGCCGGGATTGAAAAGAACCCCGGACCCTGGTTCTGTTCGGTTTGCCAGAACCGCCTTAATCATCGGTCGGTGTCTGTGAGGTGTAACCGGTGCATGGAGTGGGTACATTTCCGATCTTGCTCTGGCCTCACTTCAATACGGGAGTATAGTCATACTGGCTATGTCGCAAGGTGCTGTGCGAACATAGCCAGCAGTCGGTCAGAAGCGTCGTAGCCAGCAGTCGGTCGCAGCGATCTAGGAGACAAAGCTGACCAACGCCTGCAGCTTGTACAGTTACCACGGTTACAATGTGCTACGTAAGGATCGCTCAAGGATGGAATGGAATATAGACCTGTCTCGCCTGCGCATGGCGCTAGTGACCCCTACATGGAATGCATGGGGATAGCAGTCAGGTCTGGTACTGCCGAGATAGAGCTATACAACGTGTACACACCGCCGGTTGGTAGCTGTGTCCCGATTAATGGCCAGGCTTTCAACCCCCAAATACGTGGGTTGCTATCTGGCCATAATCGTCTGGTTCTAGTGGACTTTAATGCGCATCACACGTCATGGCATTCTCCCCTAGGTAACAACCAGCGTTACATAGCTTTGGCGGAGCAGATTAAAAGCTCCACGTTTTACACGGTGAATGGGGATGCCCCCACTAGGATTACGAGGAGGTGCAGCAGCTCGCTAGACATTTCCTTTGCATCCCCTGATCTCCTGAGTGACGTATCCCGGCAAGCCGTCATCTGTTTGGGGTCAGACCACCTCTCCATAATTCTTACCATCGTCCGACCAACCGACTTCATAACCTCTGAGCGCCGGACGTTTATCAATCATATTTGGCCGATTGGACTGGCTTCAGAGAGTATACCAATCGCCGTACTGAAGCGGCCACAAGCCCCCTCTGATGTGCTTGAGGCCGAGAGGAAATTCCGAGACATCATTAACGCAGCAGCCGCTCGCTTTATACCAGCCGGTCGAATACCCCAAGTGCGGCCCAATTTCCCGGGACAAGCAGTGGTACTCGCAGATGAGCGTGATGGGATTCGTGCTATGGACCCCGCTAACCCTGGAATCAGCGAGCTGAATCTGGAAATAAACAGGGTAGTCAACGAACATAAGCGGAATTTGTGGCTGGAACACTTGGAGCAATGTAACTTAGGCACCGCTGTAGATGCAAACTGTGGTCTACTGTTAAGTCACTCTCGAACCCCGGTAGACGGGATAACAGGACCTCAGTCACTTTTGGCAAAATAACCGTGACTGATCCGAAGAGATGCGCCAGGTTGTTCAGCCGTCAATTTTTTGTGCATCCCGAGAGAGACAGGGCAAGGAGGAGAGCCATTCGCCGTATTTGTGGTCTCCGTGCCGATGAACAACCATAACAATTTTCCGTGGGGAAAGTTATGAATGTCATTCGTGGCGCCAAATCATCTAAGGCGTTGGGCCCCGACGGAATCTCTATATTGATGTTGAAGAATCTAGATTCACCTGGAGTTGAGTACCTTACCACTGTCCTCAACCTCTCCATCAGGAGACATAGATCCTACCAGTGCGAAGACATAACTACATGCTGTCTAAGCAATACCTTTTAGGCTGTTATCGCAGAAACCATCCAAATCATCATCTTGTGGATAGATATCCACCGTCCAGAAGCCTTAAAGTAGATCTACATGATCTAGAGCGTGAGGTTCAGCGCTACAAGAGAGAACCTCTAAATCAAGCGGCATATCAAGTAGGTCTAAACAACATGCATGCAGACACAGTAGTAGATGCGGTAATTAGCTACCGGGTGAGTGTAGTCCTTGGAGAACGACCGCCACCCATTGCACCTGAAGAAATCGACCTCCCCCGGCAAACCAGATTTGTTCTGGCTCAATTTCGGTCCGGCAGATGCAGCCGCCTCAATTCCTACAGAGCTAGGATTGATGCCGAAGTGCAAGATGTATGTCCCGATTGTAACCAGGGACCGCACGATACACTTCACCTGTTTAACTGCCCGGCCAGACCCACTCGACTCAGACCCAGATCCTTGTGGACGCACCCCATCTTAGTCGCAGAGTTCCTGGGTCTTGACACTCAACAGAATCAAGCAGACGGAAAATAGAACACAATAAACTGCTACAACAACAACGGCCAGTATTAGGACGTCCTCGTTGAAGGTTTTTTGGGTTCGATGAGATGCTGTGGAAACTTGAATTGCTAGTTGCCAGGGTTGCGCTTATGCTTACGGCCTGTATATTCTGGCCATAGGGAAGTTCTCGAATACCCGATGTGAGGTTTTGGAAACCGTTCTTGGGGTTACGTCTTCATCGGCTTCCAGTTTAATGATTGTAAAACTGAGTTGATATTGTTCACGAGAAGTACGAAGGTGTATGAATTCAAACTGTTGAGCTTGCAAGGGGCTGCCTTGGATAATAAGATGAACTAGGGCTTGAATAGGCAGTCTGGGATAAGAAAGAATTTTGCGGCTCTTTATTCGTTCCATGGGTTCGATGGTGGCAGATGGGTTTGCGATCCAGATTTATGAACTGGCTGAACTCGGCGATAGTGTGACCAGTTTTGACCTATAGTTGTCACATCTGTAGGCCGGTGACTGAGTGATCGTCGCATGTGTGAGATAGGGTAAATAGGGTAACTTTGAGATTTATAAGTATGGCTAAGGGTACTACTGTGACCTGTTCCTTGGAGGTGTTGCTGGTGATTCAGCCGATAGACCAATGATCCTTGGTCTGTTTCCGAGATTGCCGGTATACCCAACAGGGCAATCGGCGACCTTCAGAATCGTAGATAGTTGAATCGCAGATCTCTCTTTGCATCAAGTACAATGGCAGCATATTCCGCGTAGAAATCACTACTGTGGTACAGGGTATTATAACTTAGTGCATTTGTTTTTAACACCCAAAAGGAAGAGAGATAGACCCATTGATAAGCATACTGATCGACTCGGTCCAGATTTGGATACAGCTCCCATAAATATGTTCGTCCGATTTGAAGTTATATTGCAATCAAACGGTCATTCGTTACCCGATTCTCTCGAAATTTAGCAATACGGGTTTTCTAATGATTCTTGACATTACTGGTGAATTTCATGGATATCGGTTCAGATATGGGTATAGCTCCCAATTATTAGTATCGTCCGATTTGCAATAATATTGCAATCAAATGGTCATTTGTCCCACTTTGTACCTATACGATAGGTGTAGGGTATTATACAATCGGCACCGTCCGACTTTTGCCTTTCCTTACTGGTTTTTCATTCAGGATTTGGTGGAGTTAAGCGGACTGAATACAGACAGCTTTTTATACCCACCACCGTAGGATAGGGGGTATATTCATTTAGTCATTTCGTTTGCAATATATCGAAATATCAATTTCCGACCCTACAAAGTATATATATTTCGGATGATCGTAAAATTCTAAGACGATTTAACGATGTCCGTATGTCTGTCCGTCTGTTATAATCACTCTAGAGCCTTCAAAAATTGAGATATTGAGGTGAAATTTGGCACAGATACGTCTTTTTGATGCACGCTGGTTAAGTTTTTGAACGGCCCAAATCGGACCATATCTGGATATTGCTGCTATATATACCGATTTTCCGATAAGGGGTCTAATGCCCATAAAAACTTTATTTTTCATCCGATTTTGCTGAAATTTGAAACAGTGAGTAGTTTAATGCTTCCCGACAACTGACTCAAATATGGTTCAGATCGGAATATATTTGTATAAAGCTATCATACAGACCGATCTGCGTATAAAAGGTCTGAAGCCTATAAATGCACTATTTATTGCCCGATTTCGTTGAAATTTGGAATTTTGCACAGGTTTAAGCCTCTCAACAACCGACCCAAATGTGGTACAGATCGGACTATATTAAGATATAGCTTCCATATTGACCGATCTCCCGATAAAGGGTCTGAAGCCCATAAAAGCTTTATTTATTACCCGAGTTCACTGAAATTTCCACCAATGAGTTATTATAAGCCTGTCGACATCTGCCCTAAATATGGATTAGATCGGTCCATATTTAGATATAGCTGCCATGTAGACCGATCTCCCGATAAAAGGTCTGAAGCCCATAAAAGCTTTATTTTTTATCCGATTTCCCTGAAATTTGGAATAGTGCGCAGTTTTAAGCCTCTCAACATCCGACCCAATTTTGGTATAGATCGAACTATATTTAGATATAGCTACCATATAGACCGATCTGCCGATAAGGGGTCTGAAGCCCATAAAAGCTTTATTTTTTAACCGATTTCGCTGAAATTTGAAGCAGCGATTAGTTTCATGCCTCTTAACACAGGTCCCAATCAGATCAGACTATATTAAGATATAGCTGCCATATTGACCGATCTGCCGATAAAGGATCTGAAGCCCAAAAAAGGTCTATTTATTACCCGATTTAGTTGAAATTTGAAACAGTGGGTAGTTTTAGGTCTACCGACGTCCATCCCAAATATGGTTTGTATCGGACAATATTTAGATATAGCTTTCATGCAGAGCGATCTGCCGATGAAGGGTCTGAAGCCCATTAAAGCTTTATTTTTTATCCCATTTCGCTGAAATTTCAAATAGTGAGTAATTTTAGTCCACCGCCATCCGACCCAAATATGGTAAAGATCGGAGTGTATTTAGATATAGCTGTCATATAGACCGATATACCGTTTAAGGGTCTGAAGCTCATAAAAGCTTTTTTTATTACCCGATTTTGTTGAAATTTGAAATACAAAATTCAACAGCGACTTATATTTATTTGACCACTCAATGTCCGTGCCGAATTTGGGTGCATGATTTATCCAATTTTCACCAGGTTGTGGCGAAAGGGCGTTTACATATACTCCCGAGGAGGTGGGTATCCAAATTTTGGCCCGGCCGAACTTTATGCATTTTTAGTTGTTATTCTATCACGAAAGTGCTATGAAATTGTACTTTGATGAAATGTGCCGCAATCATTGCAATCACAGAGAGGCTATTGAGAAACCACTCTTTTATGTCTGTTGACATTTGTAAAATTTAGTGGAGATAGTTTTCTTATCCATCAAGATCGGTTCAGAATTAGATATAGCGTTCATTTAATGATATCGCCCTATTTTCGTAGACAAGGGTATAACATAGTCGGCGGCGTCCCACTTTTATATGAAATTAATGGAATTCAATTAGTTTTTCATTGGCTAAAATATGGTTACCAAAACACCATAATTTTGGCTGAGTGTACACCCTGCTGAGATGATAAAGGAAATGGGGCTGCATCTAAGTTTGTGTCTGTGTGGAAAGCGTTTTATATGCATGAGATAAATCGCTTCGCTTTTACCTTATCCACGAGTATTACTTTCGTTCTACAATCCTGATTCACTGACAATCGCATGGAAAGCTCCTCTTCACTTACATTTCGGGTGCATGCTACTATTTTTTGTGTTCGCGATTTCTTTTTTCATTTTCTCTGCTAAACATTTTCGGCTAATATGCTGTTTAGGTGTGCACATACAAAGTGTGTAGAACCACTGACACATATAAAACTCATTTCTCGTAGTTCACTTTTTTTTGCTACCCATCAGAAATATAAAAAAAAAAACAAATATTCTATGAAAATACTTTAAATCCTGGCAATACCTAAACTGTCATTGCCATTGCTGCGCAAACACTAAAGGGACCGAATTGGGAGCAGCATCCGCTTTTGTAGCGGAGGTGGAAAGAACAAAAAAAAAAAAAAAGAATTCGATCATTCATAGAAAAAATTCCACCACAAAACATTATTTTTATAGTTTTTGACATAAGAAGGGCGTCATCATGCCATTCTTTGAGTTTGATGTATGTTTATTTGTGTTTGGCTGACGGCTCCCCCCCCCCCCCCCCCCCCCTCCTTCTTCGCCATGCAGTTTTTGAAGTTGCAGATATGAAAAAAAATGTGTTTTCAATGAGTATGAACACATACACACACAGAAACAAAAGCGAACGAGTTACAGTAGTTTGAAGTGAGAATTTTACAAGAATAGATAGTGCATTTATTTAACTATCCATGTTTGGATAAAGCTGCCACATAGAGTGAGCACCGGACAGCTGAAATTTGAAAAAGGGAGTATTATTCAATCCTCCGAAACCAGTGTCAAATATGATTCAGATCTTTGGATATTGCTTTCGCCATTTGTATTCGTTTCTTGCCATTTGTTTTTCTTTTTCATTTCCCGGTATCGAAGTTTCAGAGTACTGTTTCAAATGATGTTTGCTGGTAAACATCAAAGCAAATCTGTGTAGTTTGTGGGTTACAAACTTGACTTTTTCTCCGTCGATGTTTTGTGTCGGCTGCCACATCTCCGTCTTGCACAGATTCGGCTTCAAGCACAAAGACGTGTCCACACATTGTAGGTTGTTGCCAATAGCGTGTCAGTCAGTCTGTCAGTGAGTCAGTGTCTACTTGCTTGCCATCACACAGCCATAGATGTTTGATGATATATGACGAGCGAGAAGAAAAAAAAAAAAAAAAAAAACGGAGAAGTCATCGAAGGAAATGACATTGCTTCCGCAACTGTTTTCGCAGCCTCAGTTTACGTTTTTTACGAATTCGTCTTTGCCATTCAATCGGGCAATGTTTAGTGTGTCGTTGTCAGAAGTTTAAAATTTCTGGTCGTTTGGAAAACAAGTTTGTTGGAGAGCTTGTTTTGTTTTGTTGTCTTCTCCCACTCAAAGTGTGTGTGTGTGTGTGTGTGAAAATTTGGCAGTAATAGTTTTCGATTCTTTTGCTGAAAACTTAACTCTTAAGTTTGGTATGTGCTCGAAACATATGAACGTGCGAATGTAAGTGGATACTGGCTTGAGTATATGTGTGTGTGTGTGTCTGCGTCAGGAAAACAACATCATGGGAATATGTTCCACTGCATGTGTGCTTGTTTACAGTGATAAATAAATAAAATTGTCGCTCACCTCGTTGTGAAATTACCCAACTTCGGCACCCTTATGACATAACAATGGGGGGAAAACTAGAGAATTAAAAGGAAGCAAATTGGATCGTATTGTAATTAAGGTAAACTAAAATACTTTTCGAAGAATTGGCATTAACTTCAATCGAGTAAAAATAGTTCACCCAGGCCGAATCTTGGCTATCCATAGCCATGGGCTCTGCTGACCTTATATTCGGATTATTTTAAGGAAATCAATAGGGCCTGATGAAGTCAAATCCAGCAATTCGGCCAAAACTCGAAGTCTTTCGGTGCCGAAAAAGACTAATTAAGAGATCAGTTTATTATCAGCATTAGTTTATAGACCAATTTGGACCATACCTTCCATATACATTGGGAGTAATAGAACACCATGTGTAAAATTTCAACTATATGGGAAAAAAACTGGGGCTTTAGAATATCTAAAAGCCTCAATTATTATCCTATTTGAACCAACGACCAACCGAAAGTGGAAGTTTCGGTGGTGATTTCCACAGATGGACGGACACGCATACCCACCTTTTTCCATTTGATCAAAATACAA